>NW_013651780.1:0-68183 GCF_000499385.1 Eimeria necatrix | reverse complement strand
GCAGCACTTGTACTCCATAACTTTGTTCACAATGACTGCGGGAAGTTTGTTTGGGGGGGCCCTTCTGGACAGTGTGGGGCCCCGGAAGACAGCAGCAGCGGGGCAGCTGCTGGCAGCAGCAGCAAGCGCGTGTCTTGCTGCCAGCAGCAAACTGGGGGACTGGGCCTTGTGCTGCAGCTGCGTGCTGCTGGGCGCAGCAACAGACACAGCTTTCTTGCCGCTGCTGACAGCAGCAAGGCTGTTTCGGGGCCGCGAGGGTTTGCTGCTGTGTGTCTTGGGCAGTGCTGCTTCTGCTTCCTTCGGAGTCCCGCTGCTGCTGCAGCAGCTTGCTGCGCTGCTGCAGCTGCAGCAGCCCCTCTCTGTCTTCTGGCTCTACGCAGCAGCAGGCCCTGGCTTCTGTTTGCTGCTCACCTGCCTCTTCTTCCCCAACTCCGGCTTCATAGACCCCCACCACCAGCAGCAGCAGCAGCAGCAGCAGCAGCAGCAGCAGCAGCAGCAGCAGCAGCAGCAGGGGGGCAAACGGCCCGTTTTTTGCAGTTTGGAGTTCTTTCTGCTCGCCCTGTACTTCTCCGTGGTCTCCTGCGCCGTGGTCTTCTACCAGGAGGCCCCCCGCCGCTTCTTTTCTCCTTTTCTCCTCAAAACTCTCCAAACTTCTCTTCCTTTTTCTTTCCTTCCTTGTCTTTTCTTCGGCCTTCTCGCGGACTCCTGGGGGCCCCTCCGCCTCATGTCTGCAGTCTCCGCCTCGGGCCTCTTGGCCTACGTCTGCGCGCTTCTGGGGGCCCCCCGGGGGCCCCCGAAGGCGCGTTTGGGTGGGGCCTCGCGTCAGTGCTGCTGTTCACAGTCTTCATATCGGCGTTTACGAGCCAAGTCTTCGTTTATGCGCAGCAAAGGTTTGCTGCTGCGGAGTTCGGGCGAGCTGTGGGGCTGCTGCAGCTGCTGGGGGGTTTTGCTGCGCTGCTGTGCAACCCGCTGTACTCTGCTGTTGCAGTCTCGCAGCAGCTGTCGCTCGCGAGGGTTTCCGAGGGTTTCATTTTGCTGCTCGCGCTGCAGTTCCTTTGGATCGCGGCCCTCGCGCGCCTCCACGCCGCACGCCCAAACCCTAAACCCTAAACCCTAAACCCTAAACCCTCGCGGGCTGCAAACCCTCGCAAGGGTTTGCACGCGGCAGCAAACCCTACGAGGGTTTAGACGGGCTGCAAACCCTCACAAGGGTTTAGACGCGCCAGCAAACCCTCACAAGGGTTTAGACGCGGCAGCAAACCCTCACAAGGGTTTAGACGCGGCAGCAAACCCTCGCAAGGGTTTACACGCAGCAATAGCCCTCATTAGGGTTTAGACGCGACAGCAAACCCTCGCAAGGGTTTAGACGCGGCAATAACCCTCATTAGGGTTTACTGCGGCGCTGAATTAGGGTTTGGACGCGGCAGCAAACCCCAGGAGTGCTTGAGGCGGCAAATTGAGTCTTCGCTGAGACTCTGAGGTGGCAGTAAACCCTCAGCCGCTGCAGCTCTTGAGAAACAGCCAATTTGCTGCTTCTTGTTTAATAAGAAGCAGACAATTTGCTGCTTCTTATTGTTTAGTAAGAAGAAGACAATTTGCTGCTTCTTATTTGTTTTCGAGCTGCGCGAAGTGCTGCTGCTTGTGTCAACTTGCTGCTGCACGGCCGGCCTCGCGGGCAAACTGGTGCTTTCTTTGAGTTAATAATCAGCACTTCTTTCTCTTGCAAACACTTTTAAAAAGTGCATTTGGCATTTCTTTGGCTTTTGCTGCTTCATCAAAGCCCAGCAGCTGCTGCTGCAGGCGAGCAGCAGCTCTTTTCAACTTGAATTTCTGAACGACGGCGAACAGCAACCAAATAAAGCTGAATACGGGTCTTTTGATGCAATTCAGTCTTTTCTGAGTCTTCTGGCTCTTCAAATTCAATTAAATCCTCTGAAGTTTGAGATAATGGCATTGATCGTTCGCTTTCAATTCCTCTTGGAATGCGCAAACGGCCGAAACTTGAATTGCGCAGGAAACGTGAACGGCAGGAAGCTGCATGCAAAATGGCCGCCCCTCTCTGCAAGCAAAGAGGAATTAAATAAAATTAAAGACAACTGAATAAATTTCAAAACTAATTAACTCTGGATCACCTCATTTCCCTCGATCCAGGACGCTGAACTGTCATGTTCGTGTGTATGAATTGCAGAAGTTGCCGGCGGCCTACTTGACTGACTGCTGGATCAAATCTAATTGTTTTTGTCTGTATTCTCGAGACGAATCAAATCTAATTGATCTGTCTGGTCCCTCGAGACGAAGCAAATGCAGCAGCAGCAGCAGCAGCAGCAGCAGCAGTTTCGCGGAGTGGCGTTCTGAACAGGAAGACGCGGGGAGTGGAACTGCACTAGTGAGGTTTCAAGAGTTGGTGGGCGCTCAGCAGTTACTTTAAACATTCAAATAATTGGTGTTTCTTTCCACAGGGCAGCAGCTGGTCACGGCGTAGCCTGCACTGCGCGACGGCCAGCCGAGTGGACTGCAAACTTTGCCCTCTTGACCGCAAAAGAAGAATAACAAGCAAAGCACTCCCTTGCCAGGCGATACGGGCAACTGCAGCAACACCAGTGGACCACTGGTGGTCTTTTCAGGGCCTTTTTTCCCGCGAAGCCGCAGCTTTCCGGAAAGTTGAACAAGCTGGAGCTTGGGGGAGGCGGCGGCTCAGTTGCTGCTTCTTCGCCTTCACGAGCTTCGCCGCCGCGAGCCCTCAGCACGCGCCACTCGACGCACCTAAACCCTAAACCCTAAACCCTAAATCGGCGGCTGGCGGCCCCGGGCGCGCGCGCACGGCGCTGGGGCGCGAGCTCAAACCCCAGACCCCTTTTTAGGGTTTAGAGGTTTTGCTGCGGCGCCAGCGGCCGCTGCAGAAATCCTCTTGCAACTATAATTCAGAGACGCAGGTCTCTGCGAGTGCTAAGAAACTGCCCAGGGCCGGCTTCCCGCTGCTGCGCGGCGTGGCCTCACATGGCCAGCTCAGCAGCAGCGCAGCAGCGGGGGGCCCCAGCGGGCGAGCTCGCGGGGCCCCCTGGGGTCCGGGGGCCCCCGGGGCGTCTACAGGGGCCCCCGGGGCCCCCCGGGGGCCCCCGGGGCCCCCCGGGGCCCCCTGGGGCGAACTTGGCGAAACAACGACGCAGAAGGCGGTAAACAGATTTCCTTTACCGAGAAGCCGAAGCCGCGCGCAGGACGGCGCTGCTGCAGTGGAAAGAAGAGCTGCGGGCTGCTGCTGCGGCTGCCGCGCAGCAGCAGCAGCAGCAGCAGCAGCAGCAACACCAACCCCACCACTTTGACGAAGGCGCTGCTCCCTAAAAAATCAAATTGGCCGCACCCCGAAGAAGAACGCGCGCGAAGGCGCCGGACAGACGACAACAACAAAAGCTGCATATTCTCGAGACAAAACAACGGAGCAGTTGGCCGCAGCAAAGGCCCTAGCTGGCCCCCGGGGCCCCCGGGGCCCCCGGGGGCCCCCGGGGCCCCCGGGGCCCCCCGGGGCCCCCGGGCAGCCCCTGGGGGCCCCTGGGGCCCCCTGGGCCCCTGCTGCGGGTAGTGGGGCGGGCTGCTGAGCCTGGGAGTGGGGGGCGCGAGTGGGCGAGTTCTGTGTCTCGCCGCGTTGTGCGGCGTGGCTGTACAACAGCAGCGGTCCCCCCCCGCGCAGTGGCCCACTGGTGGACCAGACCAGTGGACCACTGGCGGACCAGACCAGTGGACCTACGGCACCGAGTCCTGCGGCTCCGGAGACAGGCTCGGGTCCGTGAGCTGGAGGTCCCGCTGCTTGGCCCTGAGCTGCGCGGGGCTCTTGTCCGCCCGGCCCAGCCAAGCCAAAGTGGCAATCCAAAAGAACTGCAGCAGAAAAAGGCCCAACATAACCCCCTGGACGATCTGGAGGCCCCGCGGCAGCGCGGGGTTGAGGGCCACGCGGGAGTAGAGGGGATTGCATGCGAGCGAGCTGAGGCCCCCCACCATCTGAATGAGGCCTATGAGCTTTCCGAAGTGCTCGTAGGTGAAGTGCTGTTCGATGTAGACGAAGACTTGCGAAGTGAAGATCGACATGTAGTTCGTGAAGCACAAGACCGAGAGGTACCCCAGGGGGGGGGGCCCCCGGGGGCCCCCCCAGGTGAAGGCGTACATTAATAAGCCACTGGTGTTGGAGATTAATAAGACCCGCAAAATGCCCCAACGGTCGGCCAAGTAGCCCCAGAGAATGCAGGGCAGGAAAGACAGAGGCAGCAGCAGCTTGAGGAAGGCTTTTACGGACTCCGACAAAAGTCTGTTGTGGGCCTCTTGGTAGAAAGCGCTGGCCCAGCCGACTCCGACGAAATAAGCTGTTAAGACTAAGTACTTAGCCGAAAAAAGCTGTTTGAAGAAACTCGAGCCGGGGATGGCGCAGCGGGAGTCCCCGGGGGCCGGGTCCCCCACCTGGACTTGCATGCAGAGGTCCAGTTCGCAGTCCTTTGCTGCTGCTGCTGCTGCTGCTGCTGCTCCTGCTGCTGCTGCTGCTGCGGGCTCGCAGGGAGCTTGCGTGGGGGCCTCCCGACCCGCAGAGTCCCGGAAGTCCCGGAAGCCCCGCCGAGGCACAAACAGCAAAGCCAGCAGCAGACACAGCCCGGGGCCCAGCCCCGCGTAGGCCCAGAAGACCTTCTGGGGGCCCCCCAGGGGGCCCCCAGGGGCCCCCGGGGCCCCGGGGGCCCCCGAGGGGCCCCCCAGGGCCTTGTAGATGCTCTCCAGGACCAGGGGCACTGCGAAAGAAGCTGAAGCTGCACTTCCTAATAAAGTTATGCTGAGGCCCGCGCTGCCGGGGAAGAGCCGGGTGATGCAGAGGGTGGGGAGAAAGCCCATGTCCGCCCCCATGCCAATGAAGACAAAGCCCGCGTACAAGCTGCTGCTGCTGCTGCTGCTGCTGCTGCTGCTGCTGCTGCTGGCCGCCGTGCTGCAGGCCAGCAGCGCCCAGCCCGCGAAGTTGAAGAGCTGCCCCAGCACTGCTGTCGCCAGCGGCCCCGCGAAGTCCATGGCAGTCCCGGCCACGGAACTGAAGGTGGTGTGGACTGCGAGAGTTATTGTGTACAAGTGCTGCACTGCTGCTTCTTGTTCGTTGCAAATAAATCCTTTTTGCTGCCTCATGTCGTTTAAAAAAGTCCCAAATTCGTCTTTTTCGCACAAAAAAGAAAAACTGTTGGCCTGCAGCAGCAGCGAGGAAATGGAGGCCCAGCCGAAGTACACGCAGCCCGTGAGCAGTACGTACACCAGGTAGATGGCCAGCACTAAGTACCGGTTCAGCCCGAAGGGCGTCGGCTGCTGCGCCCCCGGCAGGTCGCTGCGGGGCAGCAGCGACTGCAGCGCCTGCAGCAGCTTGCTGCGCCGCCGCTGCTGCTGCTGCTGCTGCTGCTGCTGCTGCTGCTGCTGCTGCTGCGGGGAGGGAGGGGGGGGGCCGCGCTGCTGCGGCTCGAAGGCGCGCTCTTTCAGCGCCGCTTCCTGCATCTTTCTCGCCTGCACTCGCCGCCGCCTGGCCGCTAAGATAGCCTCGGGAAGGTCTTGGGATTAAAAAGCTTTTTGCAAAAGTCCGAAATAATAAAACTCGAAAAAGAACGCTGCGAAAGCCGCGCCCCAAACGCGCAGCCCGATGCTCGCTGCAGGAAGAGAGGCTGTTGTCACTCGGGCTTGGGTGCGCCGGCTGCTGCTGCTGCTGCTGCTCGCAGCTGCTGCTGCTGCTCGCTGCTGCTGCTGCTGCTCTCTTTAACTCTTATTCGGTGTCTTTTCCAATTTCGCCCGCCAAAACCCCGAGAAAACCCCAGATCAGCGGCTAATCCGCCGCTAGTGCTGCTGCTGCAGAACACTCGCCACAGAGCCCGCTGCCGCCACACGCCCCGCACCAAGCCCTCGCCTCCAGATCCGCTTTTATTCTTCTTTTATATTTCTTTCCAAACTCGCAGACTCCCCGAGAACTGCGCGAGACGCAAACCGCGCAGCTGTACATACACCCCAACACCCCGCTCGAAACCCCGCCGAGCGATCACCCAACTGCTGCATTCCCCCCCCCCATTAACCAAAAGCAGCTTATTTTTCTCGCCAAATTCCACTTTTTATTTAATTCAAATTGCAAAGACATTCAAAGAGGGCTCGAGGCCGCGCAACTGCGAGTTTCCGCTAGTGCAGAACCCCCGCGCAGCGCATCGCGGCACTCCTCTGCCCACTGAAAATGCACGAACTGCCTCCCCCACTTCTCCCCGAAAAGACTTCACTGAATTTCCACTTTTAAAAAACACCATTTGAATTTATTTTGCACTTTCTGTCCGTCTTTGGCCGCCGCGTCAATCCTCGAACTCCCGCCGGCCACCCCCCGGGCGGTTAGACACTCGCCGCACTTGCCCGCAGACTTTCTGCAATGTTTCGCCACTTTATTTCTTCTTTATTTCTTCAAATTGAATTTCTTTTGCTGCCGCCAACTCCTCCAAACTAGGAGAGGAGAAACGGGGCCTTCTTGCGAGCAAAAAGCTCCCCACAGGAGCAAGTGGAGCCCCTTTAAATCGCTTTTTTAGAACTGTTTTATCTGTGATGAGACATTAAATATGCCAAAGTTTGAACTTATTCAAAAGTTTGCAACTATTCGTTTCCTCGCTTTTGCTGCTGCGCAAAAAGAAAAAAAAGTTGGAGCCAAAAATGCACCAAAGTGCAGAACTCAATCGCTGTTTAAGTATCTTTGTCTTCAGAACGAAACATAAAAGATCACTATTTATTTATTTATTTATTTGTTTGTTTGTTTGTTTATTTAGTTATTATGCATTTATTAATTCATTTACTTATTTATAAAACTGGAAACGCGCAGAAGCCGGAGCTTGCTGCACCAAATAAAGAACTGGAGTTGCTGCAGCTGCTTCAACGAGACTACTCTATTTGCAACTTTAAATTGCAAATAATATTTCCATTTCTTTTTTCAATTAAAGTTCTTTGAATTGAAAATCTTTTTCAAACAAACTTGACTGCATGCATTTGCCGCCACAGAAGTCTACTAATATTTCGGACTCAGAGCAAAAGTAATATTCATTTCTAAAATTTGCAAAAAGAAAAAAATAATTTTAAAACTTGAATTGCTTTTTAGCCCCAGCAGATTCTGCTGCAGCCCTTCAAGTTGTTGCGAAGTTGCAGCAGATCAGAAATAATAAATTATTTAAATTATTTTATGCAAAAGACATGCATGCACTGCTTGTGAAGCTTTCCACTGAAGAGCGGCCACTAACTTCAATTAAAAAGTTCAAATAAAATCTTTTCAGTTTTTAAAAACTTCAAATGTTTAAAGTGCACGCAAAAGTCGCTAAAGGCAGCGCCGGCCAGGCCGCTGTAGACGCAGTCTAGCTAGCTAGCCAGCTAGCTAGCCAGCTAGCTAGCCAGCTAGCTAGCCAGATAGCTAGCCAGCTAGCTAGCTGGGTCATTAAACAACAATAAATGCATTTTGGTCTTTTCTACTTCGAATGTGTTTGCTCTTCATTAGCAGATGATGTTCAATAAAAAGCCAATAAGGCTGTCGCGGTTTTGGGAGGGACAAAAGAAAAACAAAAGACAAAACAAGAGACAAAAAGAAAAGAAAAAGAGTCTGAGACAAACAAAGAAAAGAAAAGAAAAAAAGAAAGAAAGTCTGAGACTGGCAAGTTGAAAAAGAAAACTGGCGAAGTCCACAAATAAAAACGCATGCACTTGTCCAGGTGCACGGCGGAAACAAAACAAAAGTGGAAATGAAAGTGAAATGAAAGTGCAAATGGTGCAAGTTTTGTTTTTGCACGAACGCAGACGCAAGTGTACGTACACCTGAGTGCAGCAGCAAAGCAGCTGCTGCTGCTGCTGCGCTGCTGCGCGTCCCGGGCCCCTTGAAAGCGCAGCAAGTCCTCGAGACAGCAGCAAAAGAAGTTTCAAGAAAGGAAATAAATAAATGAACAAAGAAGAGCTCTTGGCTGTGCACTGACAACCCCGTGCATGCATCGCCAGCTGTACGTACACCCCGTGCATGCATCGCCAGCTGTACGTACACCCCGTGCATGCATCGCCAGCTGTACGTACACCTCGTGCATGCACGCGCATGCACAAACTGAAACATTACATTAATGCAAATAAATTAATGTACACATCCATTAAAACTGGCAACAACGCGCACGGGACAGCTCGCGAACCGCGGGCGTTCAGGTGTACGTACACCCCAGCTCGCGCAGCAGCAGCAGCAGCAGCAGCAGCACAACTCTCTAAAGTGCTGCTGGGGGCCCTAAACTCGACAGCAGCAAAAAAGGAGACAGAAGCATTTGCTGCCTTTCTCCCTCGCGGGGTTTCGTCTGAGTTCCCGAGGCCCCGCCCCAGCCCGTTTGCTGCTGCTGCTGCTGCTGCTGCTGCTGCTGCTGCTGCTGCTGCTGGCAGCGAGCAGCAGCGGCCGCCGTGTCCCTGACGGCGAAGGGGAACTCGAAGGCAGCAGAAGTCCTTCCCGCTGCTGCTGCAGCTGTCGATACAGCTGAAGCCTCGCATGCATGCGCTCCACTTGCTGCTGCTGCTTTTATTTCTTTTTGCAATTCACTCCATTTCGAAGTTGGAATTGGAGGTCTCCCTGAGGGGCTGCTGAGCCTGCAGGGGCACTCCGCGTCGAGGCTGTCTGCTGCTGCTGCTGCTGCTGCTGCTGCGGCAGTTCGTGCTGCAGCGGCTGCGCCCGCCCCTGCTGCTTCTGCTGCTGCAGCAGAAGCTGCAGCAGCAGCAGCCCGCTCCGTTTGCTGCTCCGGCGCGTAACTTGTCTGTGTCCTTTCTTCCCATTGAGCAGCAGCAAGAGGAGGAAATGGAGCAAAAAAGGAACGCGAAACTGTTTTCAAATCCGTGTCTGCTGCTGCTGCTGCTGCTGCTGCTGCTGCTTCGCGCTGCTGCTCCGTGTCTGCCGCAGCAGCAAACTCAGCAGCTGCCTTGCCCTGCGCGGGGCTAGCTCGGCCCTCGCCGCCGCTCCCGCCGCCGCCGCTGCTGCTGCTGCTGCTGCTGCTGCTGCTGCTGCTGCTGGCTGCCACGCGGAGCTTCTGCTCGACATGCATGCGGATTTGTCTGTATTTTTCTTGAGCTTGCTTCGAAGCTGCTGCTGCTTTTTCTTCCAAAGAAGAGAAGCAGCAGCAGCAGCAATCCGCCCACTGGTGGTCGGCTATGAACTTCCCCAGCCGCTCCACCACGCTCACGCCCAGCACCGACTTCTCTGCTGCCTGCGCCACTGCAGCCTGCAGCAGCAGCAGCAGCAGCAGCAGCAGCAGCAAGCGGCGCATTTGAGCAGCAGCAGCAGCAGCAAATCACCGTCAGCAGCAGCAGCAGCACAAAACCGCCGTCAGCAGCAGCAGCAGCACAAAACCGCCGTCAGCAGCAGCAGCAGCAGCAGCAGCAGCAGCAGCAGCAGCAGCAGGAGTGCTTACGTTTTCGACGGCCCTGTTGACTGGCAGCCCCAAGCCGGAGACTCTGTAAGTGGCCTTTTGCCTGTAAAGAGTTTGCTGCGGGTTTTCCGGGTGCGGCAAATACTCGCAAGTTTCTTCCACGCGGAAGAAGGAAGCAAACGTGAAGTTGCACGACCTGAGCAGCAGCAGCAGCAGCAGCAGCAGCAGCAGCAGCAGCGGCAGTGGCACGGCAGGAAAGCAGCAGCAGCAGCAGCAGCAGGTGCAGCAGCAGCAGCAGCAGCAACAGCAGCAGTAGCAGGAAATCAACAGCAGCAGCAGTAGCAGGAAATCAGCAGCAGCAGCAGCAATAAATCAGCAGCAGCAGCAGCAGCAGGAAATCAGCAGCAGCAGCAGCAACAGCAGCAGCAGCAGGAATGGGAAGTGTGGGAGTTGAATGAAATCTGAATTGAAGTGAAATGAAATTAAAAGAAGTTTTAATTTTACTTCAGAGTCAACTTTTTTTCCTTCAAAGAACAAGTCGCCTGTTCAAACGCGTAGCCCACGGGCGAAGCGCCGAAGAACTTCTGCACCCATCTGCAGCAACACAGCAGCAGCAGCAGCAGCAGCAGCAAATCGGCAGCAGCAGCAGCAGAGAATCAGCAGCAGCAGAAGAATATCGGCGGCAGCAGCAGCAGAACGTCACATCAGCAGCAAATCGTCATCAGCAGCAGCAGCAGCAGCGCGTTTTCCTCGCCGCTTTCTCCGCTGACGCGAATCCAAAAGTGCAGCAGCAGCAGCAGCAACAGCAGCAGCAGCAGCAGCAGCAGCAGCAGCAGCAGCAGCAGCAGCAGCGGACTTGGGGCACTGGTACTTGAGAGAGAGCAGCCTGCGGCAGGAGAACTGCTGCTGCTCCGTGTCCAGCAGCAAATCGAGAGTGTCGACGCGCAGCACATGCGGCTGCAGCTCGTTGGGGTATTTGACCCAAAACGCCGACTGCAGCAAACAGCAGCACTGCAGCAAACCAAAAGTCCACTGAAGCAGCAAAACAATTATTTTAATTATTTCCATTTGCATGCAGAAATTTATCCTTGAATTTGCATGCAAACGAAATGCCGCCACAGCAGCAGCCAGCAGCAAGTGCAGCCGCCCGAGCAGGAGCGATACGAAGTGCTGCTCGAAGTGCCGCTGCTGCTGCTGCTGCTGCAGCCGCCGCTGCTGCTGCAGCCGCCGCCGCCGCTGCTGCTGCTGCTGCAGCTGCTGCTGCAGCAGCAGCAGCTGCTGCTGCTGCAGCTGCTGCTGCTGCTGGCATTTGGCGAAGCCCGGCGGGCAGAAGCAGTGGATTTGCAAGAGAGGAATGGGAAAGGCAGCTCACTGTGATTGTGTCCCAGTCATTGTGGAACACATGTTCTTTTTGAAATAAACGCATTGCAGCCTCGCAAGCTTGAAGCAGCTGTGGCGAAGTTGAGGCTGCAAAGGCAGCATGAGTCAGTGCTGAGTGGAAACTTGCAAAAAGAAGAACGGCAGCAGCGGGGCTGCAGCAAGGGGCCTCGGCGCCGCCGTTTCAAGCCCTTAGCGGCATTAATAAACGAGAAAACACTTTTATTCAACTTTAGAATCTCCAGAAATCCCGCAAAGGACGGATAATGCACGAATTCGAGGACAAGTCTCGCCGCCGCCCGCCGGCCAAAGCGCCTACAGCGGCGATCCGTGGAAGTACGGCGAAAACCCCTTCGCCAGACGGCGCGGAGCCATTCCCTCGGAATATTAAAGGTTTCCGTTCGCTTTTTAATTCACTAGAAAGCTGAAAAACGAAAGCGAGAGGGGAAGACGGCCGCAGAGGCTGCTGCAACACATGCGGGGTCTGTCCGCAGCGTAGCGGCCGCAGCGGGAAAGCGGGTGAATTTTGCAAGCGCGAACTGCAGCAACAGAAAAACTGCTTCTATAATAAGAAAAAAAGGAAATTTACGCAAATTGACGAGGCAGTGGCGGCGCAAAGTGCTCAGAAATGCCGCTAGGGCTGCCGCGGTGGGCCGGGCTGGCAGGGGCCCCCATGCTTCCGTTTGAGTGACCCACAAGGCGGAAAGCTGTTTTGAATCGTGATCATTTCCTCCTAAATGTCTTGAATTCATATTAGTTTCTTTATTTACCTTTAATTTTACTCCTTTAAACTCTCCTTCCCCCACAGACACTGCCCGCGAGGCTGCCCCCGCAACGCCTCGTTTCTTAGCTCTTCTGTCTGCAGCAGACGCCCTACTCCTTTGTTCTATTAAATAAGGATCAGTAACAAAGTGTAATCTACAATAATGAATCCGTAATGGCTCAAAAAGAAGAACAACTGCAGGATCGCAGCGAACGAACAGTGGGCACCAGGCCGGAAACTCGGTTAAAATTGGCCCTGGACATGCAACAACTGTGCAAGAAAAACGGAAAGTTAAAACGAATTGTTTAAACTTTGCAAAATGTGCTGAGGCAGCTCTGAAGCCGCATTTGGAAAGCTGATGAAGACAAACACGAAAACCTCCACATGCAGAACACCCGCCACAGAGAAATGCTCCTGCCTGTGCAATATATTGATCCAATGTATTGATCCTCCTGTACAATATATTGTGTACAAGCACACGAATAGATTACCTGTAGAGTATATTGTATGCATTGACTATATATTGTGTACATTTATACGAGGCATACAAGAATAAGAATAGATCTACCTGTACAATATATTGTATGCATCCACCTGTACCATATAATGTATTAATGTACAGTATATTGCATACATTTACATAAATGATATATTTTATACATTTATAGTACTTATGTACAGTATATTGTACACATTTATGAGGCATAAAGGCATACGAAAATGGCCGCGATTTAAAAGTTGCAAAAGAATGGGCGAGCAAAGGAGGAACAAAAACACGGCCAGCGGGCGGTGAGGCCCGGGTGTGATCTGAACTTCAAAAGCCACAAAAATGAATTAAAGAAATAAAATAAAACAACAAAATGAATTTTAAAAACTTCTGGGAATTAAAAAACAGATGGAAAGCTCAACGAACATCCGGGAAACATGAATGCATGCATGCGGCCAAGCAGATGCCGCCCCTCGCATTAACAAATAACATAAATAAATAAAAAGCATTTAAACATCGAAGAAAGACGTTTTAAAATACGAGGCACTTCAACTCGAAGAATTATGACAAGTCCATTCATTTCTCGAAATGTTTGAAAACTTTGCTGCAGTTGTTCGCAACTCTGCAGGGCCAGTGGAGTGCGTGAACTCCTGCTGGAAAGCTACAACTAGCTGGAGCTGGAGTTTCGAAAATGTTTCAAGTTTGGCCAAAACTGAATCTGACACTGTTTCATGTTTTCGTGGATTTGTTGGTGCAGCAACATCAAGGAAAAGTCCCCCGCTGTTATCAGCGCCCACAAAAGAGCCTCGCAGCCGTCAACTGCCGGCCAGAGGCGAGAGGGGAAAAGAACTGTTGCCGAAGAATTTAAAAACATGAAAACACCAAGAGCTTTTCGACCTGCTGTACAGACAGTCCAGGAAGTGGCAACACGCTCCAGGAACTGGCAACGCGGGCCGCAGTCATTCGCTTTCCATTAGTTACTTTCATCTAGCATTAAACTCAATTAAGATATTCAATCTTTCGGCTTTCAAGGGTCCCGACCCCGAACGGCGACACATTTGCTGCTGCTGCTGCTGCTGCTGCTGCCGCGCAGCAGCGGCGCCCTCAGAGCACAGTGCAGCGCGAGAACAGAAAAAGACGGAAAAGCGACGGAAAAGAAACGGAAAAAGAAACCAAACTTCCCCAATGCAAATAATGAAGCATAAATGCCAATTAAATGCATCTTTTTCATGTTTATTTTCTGTTTTTCTTCACCACCGACCCGTCATCGGAAGATTCACATTTGCAAAACAGTCCGACGAGTCTGTTGTCTGCACGAAGACGGGCAGATGGCCAGCGCCGCCGGCTGCAGCAAAAGCCAAAAAGAAACAAAAAGAAACAAAAAGAAACAAATAAGTTTTTAAATGCAGCAGCAAAAAAAAGAGAAACAAAACAAATAAGTTTTGGAATGCATTTCCGTTTTCACATTTCCTCTGGTGACACTGGTGGCCCGGAAAAGAAGCCAAGGCAGCCAAATCCGTGGCCAGAAAACGAAGCAAATTGACCCGCATTGCCTCAAAAAGTCTAAAATAGTTTTAAATAGTTTTAAATAGTTTTAAATAGTTTTAAATGTTTCAATTTGGATTTGCAAAATGCCAAAAAACCCACCATTGCCCCCGTACGTCTCGAGCTGAACTGTCTGCGGCATCCGCACAGCGTAGGCCAGCCAGCCGTTGCCGCCGTCTACCGGCGCGAACGGCGCCACTCCTGCGAAACGAATGAAAAGAAACAAAAGAATTAATAAATGAAACAAATAAATAAAATAAATAAAATAAAATAAATAAAATAAATAAATAAATGTTGAATTTCGAAAAAGGAATTCAACCAAGTCCTGAAGTTCCCAAATCGGCAACAGCGCCACTTATTTCCGTGCACAGCGCAAAAGACCCGGAAGAAACTATGTTCCATTTCGCCTCATTTTGCTCCATTTTAACTCATTTTACTCCATTTTAACTCATTTTAATCCGTTTTAACTCATTTTAATTCGTTTTATTCGAATCTGTTGGACTAAATTGAATAAACTCGACTAAACTGCGCGAAACTGCGCGAAATTCGGCGAAGTTCGAGTCAAGATCGCCCGCAATACCCTTCTTACCCGCCAAGACCACGGCCTCGTAGCCCCTTTCCAGCCACACTTTGAAGCTCCAGCAAGCGTACATTAAATACAATTCAAAAACAAGTGCAAGAGAGGCCACTACGAGGACCATCACAACAGCAGCATTTGTTTCTTTGACAGCAGCAACTTGCGCGGCCTGCAGCGCCCGCTGCTGCTGCTGCTGCTGCTGCTGCTGCAGCTTTGCTGCTGCTGCTGTCTGCGCGGCGTCCGCAGCAGCGCCGCTGCCTTCCCGCTCCTGCTGCTGCGCTTCTTCTGCAGCCGCTCCGGCCTCTGCTGCAGCTGCGCTGGGCTCTGCTTCCGCAGCTGCAGGCTTTGGTGCTTCTGCTGCTCCTGCTGGCGCTGCTGCTGCTGCTGCTGCTGGCGGTGCTGCTGCTGCTGCTGGCGGTGCCGCTGCTGCTGCTGGCGGCGCTGCTGTTGCTGCTGCTGCTGCTGGTTCTTGCTGCGCAGCAGTCTCCGGGCTGGCCGAGGCCTCGCTTCCTGCTGCTGCTGCGGCCGTTTCTCCTGCTGCTGGGGCGTCTGCTGCAGCAGCAGCAGCAGGTCCGTTTGCTGCAGGCTGCAGCTCTTCTTGCGTCTTTTCAGTTTGTGTTTTCTGCTGCTCATTCCCCCCTGCTGTCGGATTTGAATTGGGGGCCCCAGCCGCAGCTGAGGGGGCCCCTGCTGGGGCCCCTGGCTCCGCTGCTTGCCCCTGTGCTGCGTCGGGGGGGCCCCCCGTCTGGTCCGGACTTTGTGCGGCTTCTGGCAGTGGTTTAGTTTCACTAGTTGACTCTTTGTTGGCTTCTTGCTGCTGCTGCTGCTGCTGCTGCTGCTGCTGATTTGCTGCAGCGGGCTGGGCCGCAGGCGCGTTTTCAGGTGTACGTACACCCCACGGCGCGGGGTGCGCAGGCCCGGCGTAGTTGAGGACCGGCAGCGGCAAAGTGGGCAGCAGCGAAACTCGGGAAATGGGGAGCGGGAAAGCAGCAGCAGCAGCAGCAGCAGCAGCAGTTGCTTCTTGCCGCAGCATGCAGACGCGGACGCTGTTTTCCACGTGGGCGTTCAGCTGCGGCTTCAGCGCCAAGCCCAAGACCATCAGCAAACTCAGCAAAAGAAAAACGTGCAGCCGCCACCCCAGGAGAAAAAGAAAGACTTTTGATCTTTTCAAGTCGAAGTTCGCGGCGGAGCGCCACGAGAAGATCGCTGCAGGAAAGCGGCAAACAAACAAGTCCGAACACGCGATTCGGGCCAAAAAATGCGACTCAAAAACATAAAAAAGAACTAAAAACAATTAAAATTGAAGTTGTGACGAAAGCATTAGTGCGAATGCAGAAAACGCGGTGCGCGGCGCGGCCGCGGCGCCGCTCGGGTGTACGTACACCTGAAGAGGTGCGCGTACACCCGAGCTGCCGGTACAGCTGAGCAGGTGTACGTACACCTGAAGAAGCGGCGGAAAGCGCAGGTTTTGCGCGGAGTTGTATTTAGTTTTATTTTGTTTTGAATTACCTAAAAGGGCCATGAAGGCGCCGACGGCGAGGGTGCAGTTGTGGGTCCAGTTGCTGACGATGGGGAGGCAGAGCTTCTGCATCCAGTTGACTGCGAAGAGAATAAAAACGAAGAAAACTAAAGTTGAAACTGCAACAAAGTGGGCAATGAAGTCCATGCCCCGACTCAGCGTCAGGCGGCCCACGCCGAAGGTGATGGTGGGCCGCAGCAGCCCCAGAAACTTGGGCAGCCCTTCGGGGTACAGCACTGCAGCACTTGCTGCTGCTGCTGCTGCGCCTCTCCCGCTGCTGCCGGCGGCCTGGCTTTCCGGGGCTGCTGCGAAGGCCGTGAGGGCCCCCGCGCGCGGCTTCACGCCGGGGGCCTCTGGGGGCGCGTCCCCGTAGGCGTCGAAGGGGTTGCTGCTGCTGCTGCTGCTGCTGCTGCTGCTGCTGCGCGCCTGCAGCGGCTCCAGCACTGACGCCGGCATTTCCGTCCCGCTCGAAGATAACTCCGCCTGCGGAGACAGTCCATTTCCGCTGCCTCGCTTCGGGAAGATCGCAGGTTTCATTCTGCAGAGGGAAGACCCCGGGAGGCTGCGGTGTACGTACAGCTCGGCCCAGCAGCAGCACAGCAGCAGCAGCAGCAGCAGCGCGACGCCGACCGCCGAAAGCGGCTTCCAAACCCCAACTCGGTGGAAATTCAAGAAGAAGTCAATAAAGTGTCTACTGAAATTCCAAAGAAAATCAATTTCGCATGCACCAAGTGTCTCAACACCCGCCGTTCAACTTGAGTCGGCGGCTCGGCAGCCCCTGCATGCGCGGGCCGATCTCGCTGCTTTCCGCCACTTCACCGACTTTGGGGCTTTCTAAGCCTCTCCGAACATTTAATTGCACATTTATTTCCCTTTTAAAACTCAATTGCGGGAAATCTCGCAGGCAGCGGGCGGCACACTCCCGCAGCAGCAGCAGCAGCTGCTGCTGCTGCTGCTGCTGGCTGCTGCCAGCCATGTCCTGGGCAAGATCTCCCCAAGGGAGCCGCTAACTCCGCCCGCATGCGTTTTGCGCATCAGAGACGGGCCATTTGAGCTTCACCCTTAATTCTTAGGAGTACAGTACCCTGGGAGGCCCCCTGCAGCAGCAGCAGCAGCAGCAGCAGCAGCAGCAGCAGCAGCGCAGAGGAAGCAGGTGCAGCACCTGCGGAGTCCCGGGTAGCAGTGTAAAAGGCACGGGGAAGGGGAGACATAGGGAAACGGAAGCAAAACAAAAAGCCCCTTGTGCAGCAAAAGGCTGGCCCTTAGCTTTGCTGCTAAGAAAGATCAACTCAATTAATCCTTTTGCTGCCAATGCGAAGGCTGTGGAGGCCCATTTCCCACACACAGCAAACGGATGCAGGGGAGGCCCTTAGAGGGGCCCCTTAGAGGGGCCCCTTAGAGGAGCCCCTCAGGGGGGCCCCTTAGAGGGGCCCCTTAGAGGAGCCCCTCAGGGGGGCCCCTTAGAGGGGCCCCTTAGAGGGACCCCTTAGAGAAGTCCCTCAGGGGGGCCCCTTAGAGGGGCCCCTTAGCGGGGCCCCTTAGAGGAGCCCCTTAGGGGGGCCCCTTAGAGGGGCCCCTTGGCCTTTAATTGCAGAGATAAAGCTGGAGTTGTTTGGCATTTAGCCTTCAATAATGAGCAGCTTTTCCATTCTCTTGCAAAAAGCAAAAAAGAAAGAAAGTTTATAATGTGGAGCGGCTGAGTGGCTGCTGCTGGCTGCACCCCATGTGTGCATACACCGCACAGTGTATGTACACCCCAGCAGCGCCTCAACTGCAGCAAGGCAATTCAGAAAAGTCCAGAAACACTCAAATGCTGCTGCTTTCTGCAAATTGAAGATCTGCATGCATCTTTGCAAAAAGAAGACGAGAAATAATTCAAAAGAAGTGTTTTAAAGGCACAATTTGAAGGTTAATTTCAACTTGAAAGAAAACTGGAATTTCGCTAAGTCCGCAGAGTGCAGCAGTTTGAAAACAGAAAGTCTGCGTTTTCTCCGAACTTGAGTTGAATGGGAAATTAGTTTTTTTGGACTTGTTCAAAATGCCATTTAATTAATCAGCAAGTGGCTAGCTGCTTAGTAACAGAATTAAATGCCATTAATCAAACTTTAGAAGTCTTTGTCTTGTTTCTTTTACTGGCAAAAGTGGCAAAGTGCAAAAGTGCAAAAAAGGGACTTCATTCATGTTTTTAGTTTTCCAACTAAAAACATGAATTGGAGCTTTCAAGTGCACTTAGGCTCGTGTGCAAACTTGAATATTTGAACTTGAATATCTAAAGGTGTTCTTTCTTTCTGAGTTCTGAATTTTTGAATTCAAATAATGCCAGAGTGCCTCTCAACACTTCTCTCTCCACCGTTTTTCTCTTTTACTCTTCAAGTGCCCTCTCTGTGCCTTTTTGCTCCAGTTTAATCAGCTGAACACTTTTCAAGTAAAGTGCTCCGGGCTTTTTGCTGCACTTCCCCGTTGGCAATTTCAGCTTTGCTGCAGCGCCGTCTATTAGAGCTGGCGGCAGATAATAAGGAAAAGCAAACAGAGAAAAAAGTAAAACAAAAGATTCTTTTAAAGCTTTGCAAATAACTGAAGTTCTAAGACACAGCAGGTGTGACGGGCTGCAGCAGAAGTCCCAGTTCAGTGTGTGCTAACGTGTCAACGTGTGACGGGAAAGTGAAGTACTTGAGGGCCCATCGAAGCCTCCAATTGAATATTCGAAACCAAAATATTAAATATAAATAGTTTAGAATGTTTAATTTGAGAACTGGGACAGAGAGCAGCAACTTTTGCGCTGCTTCCTCGCTCGATCCTCAGTGGTTTCTGGTTGACCGGCCACGCGAAGACCCGGGAGGCACAAGTTGGCGAAGTCGGAGCGGATCTTTTGTTTTTAATAGTTCATATTTGGAAAATAAAAAGGGAAGTTCTCCGAAATTAAAAAGAAGGAAAGCCGAGAAGGGCTTCTGTGTGCCGTAGCAGCAGCAGGCGCATGTCACGGCGTCGCTCCGCCAGCCCGAAGTGTCCATACACCTCGGGACGCCGCCGCGATCACTGCTGTTCAGTTTCCCTTTCATTTTAATTCGAGGGGAATAAAAAAGGGTTTAAGAGGCCCCTGAAAGCGCATTTGCATCTTTTGCATTTAATTGCGACACCGCGGAAGCCAGCTAGCTCGAGTGCCGCACTCGCGGGCTTCGCCGGATTCTCCCCTTCCCTTTCGAATTTCAGAAACACTTTCTCATTTAAATTGAGTTATCTTCTTTAAATTGAGTTATCTTCTTTAAATTGAGTTATTTGTTCTTTGAAACTTCCAAACGCAGCAGAAGCTGCCCCATCAACGCAAACACCAACTGCTGCAGCTGCTGCAGCTGCGCCTCTGCGCGTTTCCGATTTCTGCAAACTCGCAGGTCCTCCATTTGCCGCTAAGTTCCATCTCCGCAGCAGCAGCACCGCAGCAGCAGCAGCAGCAGCAGCAGCAGCAGCAGCAAGAACAAGGCGGATTGGCGCAGACACTGGGGGGGACCGCTTCGGCTGAGGCTGTTTTGCTGCTGCGCGGTGCCCGGCGTCCGCTGCTGCTGCTGCTGCCGCCGCTGCTGCTGCCGCTGCTGCTGCTGCTCCGCGGTGTACGTACACTCCGACGCGCGCCCAGGGCTCACGGCCCGCCGCTGCAGCAGCCCGTGATGGTCGCAGAAAGCCTCCAGCTGCCGACTGGCGCCCCCTGCGCTTCCCGCTGACAGTTTTTTTGCATTTCTGCTTTTCAAAGTTCTGCTGCTGCAGCAACAAACCAGCAGCAAAATGAAGTGGCGCTGCTGGGGCCCTGGGCTGGCGCTGCTGTGCGCACTGGCAGAGGGCCTGGTAGCGGGAGCATCCCACGAGCAGCAGCAGCAGCAGCAGCAGCAGCAGCAGCAGCAGCAGGAGGGCGCGCATGCAGCGGGAGTGGCAGCAACGCCTGCTGCTGCTGCTGTGCTGACAGCCGTCAGCAGCAGTGCGGAGCCGCTGCAGCTCGCAGGAAATGGAGAAGTCCTTTCTTCCGTCACGAAGCAGCAGCACGTCCGGCCCTACAGCGGCGCTGTGCCGCTTTGCAGAAACTGCTTCGGGAAAGACGGGCAAAACTGCAAAGTTTGTCTCCACGGGGAACACGAGTCGAGCGTGAGTCCACTGGCGCAGCAAAGTCTGCACAAAAAGAAGTATTAAAGTGCCAGTTTGCAGCAATGGCAGTGTCAGTGGCAGCAGTAATAGTGGCAGTAGTGAAAGTGGCAGGAAGTGCGCGAAAGATCTGCACGTCGAGAAGCACGTTTGCCGGAAATTAAGAAACATTCAGAAATATTCCGGAAAATTCCGCAGTTTGAGAGAATTAATTAAGTGAACGGCTGCTGGCCGACGGGGGCTGAGGTGTGCGCGCGTGGGGTGTACGTACACCTGCTTGCGCTGCGTGTGCAGTTCCTGATGCCCATGACGAGGGCGCGGGAAAGCGCGGAAGATGAGACTTTTGCAGCTTTGGAAACGAACCACAACGCAGTGAAAAACTTAAATACAACCTTTTACATGAAAAGGGGAGAAGGTCCTTTTGGATCTCTTGGAAACAAACCCACTGACACGAAAGCCGGCGGCGCGGGCGCCACGAGCTTTTTGCAAAACAAAGCAGCAGCAGATACACTCGATCTCGAACTGGGACTTGCTCAGACTTCTGTGCCCATCATGCAAATGAAAGACGTAGGCCTTCAACTGGGGTTTTCAGACTCGGGGTTGGGTTTTTAGTGGGGTTTCCTTAGCACTAGACTGGATAGAAGAGCTGCGGCTTCCCTTTGGCTTGTCTCAGCGCTGCCTCTCTTTGCAGTTTCTTGCAGTAGATCCTTTTCTTCGTTTTCTTGCTTGTTTTTGCTGCCTGAGAGGTGACTAGAAGGAAGCAGCTGACGCCACTTAGGTTATTCCGTGATTGAATTGAACAGAGTCCGCAGCCTCGTTAGTTTGTTGTTTTTGCACTGAGTCAAATGCACTAAGTCTTTTCTTCTGTTTGCTGCTGCAGAGCCAGTACTGCGGAATGCTGGGCATTGGGACTCCGCCGCAGTGGGTCCACCCGATCTTCGACACGGGCAGCACGTGAGTTGCAGCAGAGCTCAGGAACAGAGGGCCGAAACTAAGTAAACTTTGTTGAAAATAGTGGCATTATTTGTCGATTAATTGGCTTTTTTTGCTAATTTTCCGTAGAATTGATCTGAAATGCACTTAGTGGTGGCATTATTTGTCGATTAATTGGCTTTTTTCTGCTAATTTTTCCCCAGAATTGATCTGAAGTGCACTAAGTGGTGGCATTATTTGTCGATTAATTGGCTTTTTTTGCTAATTTTTCCTAGAATTGATCTGAAATGCACTTAGTTTGTTAGTTAGTTTTGCTGGGTTCGCAGGAACTTGTGGGTCGTTGGCTCCAAGTGCGAAGACGACACTTGCACGAAAGTGAAGAGATTTGACCCCGAGAAGTCCTCGAGCTTTCAATACACTTCGCCGCCAGTGCACTTGGACATCACTTTCGGCACGGGGCGCATCGAGGGCTCCACGGGGGTGGACAACTTCCAAGTGGGGCCGTTCACAGTCAAGGGCCAAACTTTCGGACTTGTTGAAAAGGAAGGAGGCCACAACCAACACGGAAACATCTTCAAGGTGGGCGGGGCGGGAGTTTGGGTTCAAGTTCAAGGGAAGGAAAGTGTTGGCAGGCTTTGTTTGAAGTTCAAAAACTTCTAACTGGCACTCTTAACACTTCTCTTCTTTGAAAAGAGTCTGAGTTCAAGTTCAAGAACTTCAGACAATGACTCTTAACTCTTTTCTTCTTTGAAGAAGAGTCTGGGGTTCAAGTTCGAGAACCTTCAAACAATGACTCCTAACACTTTTCTTCTTTGATGAGAGTCTGCGTCTAAGTTCAAGAACTTCGAACAAAGACTCTCATCAAATTTTCTTCTTTCACGAGAGTCTGTGGTTGGAGTTAAGGCTGTCTGCTTTTGGTTTTTTGGTTTTTTTGGAGGGTTCGAGCAGCTGTCGCTGGCCATTAGTAGTCCATTTGTGGGGCTGTGCATGCATCTTTTTCATTTGTTGTGCACAAGTGTTTGTGTTTGCTTTCAGTCCATCAACTTTGAAGGCATTGTGGGCATGGGCTTTCCAGACATGTCCAGCACCGGCGCCACGCCCATCTACGACAACATCATGAAGCAGGCCGATCTAAAGCGAAGCGAGTTCGCCTTTTACGTAGCAAAGGACTCACCAGTAAGTCCATGAGGTCATATTTTCCCTGAGAGCAGTTCCTTGTTCTTGGCACATTATATCTTGGGAGTAGTACGCATGCAGGCAGCACAGTTGTTCATTCAGATTGATGGTTTATGATGTTTGTTCAAGACTGATGGCAGTGCTGGAGATGCAAGTTGGATGCCACAGTCGTTTTGTTTATATTTATTCGAACTGGACTGGATGTGCAACGTTGTCCTTAGGTGTCTGCTTTATTTTTCGGGGGCGTGGACCCGCGATTCTACGAATCCCCTATTCACATGTTTCCCGTGGAGCGCGAGCACTACTGGGAAGTGGCATTAGATGCAATTTACGTTGGAGACAAGAAGTTCTGCTGTGAAGAGGGCACGAAAAATTACGTCATTGTGGACTCGGGAACGAGCTTCAACACCATGCCGGGAAACGAAATGCGCAGCTTTCTGGAAATGATACCCTCACAGGTGCTGCGCGGTGCTTGGGCAGCTAGCTAGCTAGCCACTTGAGTAGCTAGCTAGGCAAACAAGTGGCTGGAATCTCGGGTGGACAGCTAGCTTGTGGAATAAAAGAGTAGCCTGTTGCTGCAGCTTCCTAGTTTGTGCTGCTGACTCCCTGGAAGGCTTCTGCGTACGCCTGACTTGTAGTCTGCAGAAGTTGTACATATATATATACATACATATATATATATTATATATATATATATATATATAATGCATCTTGGGTTTGCGTTTATTGTTTGTTTTTGCAGGAGTGCGGAGACGACGACTCGTTCCTGAGCAGTTACCCCGACATAACTTACGTCATAGTGCGCAGACCGTTCAAGTTGCACATATCGAGCTGACTAGCTGCTGCAGTTGGTTTTTCGCTGCTGCGCTGCAGCAGCAAAAGCCCAAGTGCTGCTGCGCTGCAGCAGCAAAAGCCCAAGTGCTGCTGCGCTGCAGCAGATCGACTGCGTGGCAGTTGGAGCTGCAGCAGCAAAAGCCAAGTGCTGCTGCGCTGCAGCAGAATTTAGCCGGAGTTCGTTTTTCTTTGCTTCGCAGGGCGGCGTGAGCTTCGTCTTGAAACCCGAAGACTACCTCGTGCGCAGCAAAACCAACTTGTGCAAGCCGGCCTACATGCAAATCGACGTTCCCTCGGACTTCGGCCACGCCTACATTTTGGGCTCTTTGGGGTTCATGCGGCACTTCTACACTGTCTTCAGACGCTCCGACGGAACCACCCCCTCCCTGGTAAGTCTAAAGCTGAACTTAGACTGTTCAAGTTGCACATCTCGAGCTGACTACCCTAAACCCTAAACCCTAAACCCTAAGCTCTGAGCCCAAGAGCAAACAGGCTGCAGAGCCTATTTGTTACTGTCGCAGCACAGCGGCAGTTTTGGGGCTTGCATGCACTTGCATGCACTTGCATGCACTGAGGCAGAGACTCGCAGGCGCGGGGTGTTGCATTTTTTGTGCAAAGTTTGCAAATATTTGCAAAGTGGAACTTCTGTGTTTTCAACATCCCCGGGTGTTGCATTTTTTGTAAATTTGCAAATATTTGCAAAGTGGAACTTGTGCGTTTTCTGCACAGGTGGGCATTGCGCGCGCCGTGCACAGCCCGGAAAACCGGCAGTTTCTGCAGCAAGTGGTGAACTCTTATCCCTCGGGGTCATTCAAGACTGAGGACATTTTGGCATTCGAGAGAGGCAGCAACAGGCTGCGGCCCGAGCTGCTGCAGGAGGACTCAGCGCTGCGGGCGCAGCACACGACTAAGCTCTGAAGACTGCATGCAGAGCCCGCGGGAGCGGAACGCAGAAACTCTATAATAATGTGGCAACTGCAGTCACTATTTGTGCAAAGTTACGCAAATCTGTCCAAGTGCGCAGGCAGGGAACTCCGCAATTTGAAGTGAAGAAGCAGAGAAGTGAAGGCGTTGCCTGCGGCGGCGCGGTGTCGTGACACCGCGCGTCGCGGGGTGTCACGACAGCAGCTGCGTGCAAGCTTTGCAGGCGCGCACATTTCAATGGCAGTTGGAACTCCGCGAGTAGGACTTGTGCGCATTTTGCCACTTTGCCACTTTTGGCTTTTTCTTTTCGGATTAATGGCCACTTAGACCGCTTTGCATGCGGCGGGCGTCTCGCGGCTGTAGTTACACCGCAGGGCAGCCGCTGCGCAGGGAGCGAAAACCCCATTTGAGCGGTTGTTTTGAATGTTCATAATTCCAGTAAATGCAGAAAGTTAGAGTTTTTGCTTCAGCATGCAACAGTAGCTGGCTCTGCGTTTTTTCAGAAAATAATATCTTTCAAGTTGCAGCAACGGAGAGCCCTTTGTGGGCGACTTAAGCACTGTACAAGGGCCCGGCGCAGAGCGCCCCTGCAGCCAGAAAAGAGTTGTTTGCAAATTCATAATGGAAATAAAATGAAGATGAAATGAAAGAAAACAACCCACCTTCGGGACACCAGTTTGCCAAGTCTTCCGGAAGTTCCAGTATGACGGATGCGTCTTTCCCGAGCTCCGTGGTGGCGGCCTGCATGCAAATTGTCAAAAGAAAAAAAAGAAAATTTTTCCAAGACAAATAAATACCTTAAGCTTTTGCGACAGCTGGGGAATTTGAACCTGCGGGACCCTGAGAGGCTGCTGCATGCATGCAGGAGTTTCAAAAAGACTTGCAAGAGCCCCCACCACTTCACGTCTCCTGCGGCGAAGTCCGCGGGAAATAAAAATTCAAAAATGGGACTTGTGCAAAAAAGACGAACCGACGAAAGTGCCGCGGAACTTGGCCAGCCCGCCTCCAGCTAAGAGTCCCGCTGCGCCTTGGGCTGAAGCGGCATTTCGAATTGCAAAACTTTATTAATTATTTGTTTTAATTTGATTTATTTCCCACAGTCTTCATAGCCCTTAGGCCGCGCCTCCTCCAGGTCCTGCTGCTGCCGCGTGAACTTGACGGGTTCCTGCCCCTCGACGCCTGCGGGTTGCGGTGTACGTACACCCCAGCTCTGCACACTGCATGCACTGCGCACCGACAGTCACGCTGACGTCTCCCATTTGTTCCTGCACATTGACAGTGTACTCTTGGCCAGCTGCGGGCTCTTTGGCTCGCGTTTGTTCGAAAAAGGACTTCTTTTTGCCTCACTTTGCACTCGGAAAGCTCCTATGGATCCCAAATTAATTCTTTCTCCGTTCTTCACGCGCACCAGACTCACGCCGCCGCCGAGGCGCAGCAGAACTGCCCAGAAGTTTCTTTCCCCCACTCCGCGAAAGAGAAGTCCAGCCTCTGTGGCTCCGTGGAGAGAAATCGAACTTTGAATTTGAGTGCCTTGGCAAAAGAAGTCCCGCTTCATCAACGCGAAACGCGAAGACACCCGCCGCGGCAGAAACAAGTTGAACGGGAATGCATGCGGGGGCTCCCGGGCCTCCTGCGAGCTCGCGAAAACTATAGTTTGGTGGGGAACGTCGTAAGACCAGCCAGGCGCCGGCAGCCAGTCTGCAGCGAGCTGCGGGGGGCCCAGGCGGGGGTCCAGCATCCACCGCGGGCAGCCGCCTTTCTTGAACAGTCTTTTGTACTCGGCCGGCTCTTGCGCGGGGAAGAAGACGTTGGTCACGAACGTCATCAAATCTATTTTGCTCTTCGTCTCCGCAAAGCGAAAGCGGCTGTGAGACGCATCCGGGAAAAGAAGAAACATCTGCGGATTCCGTCGGAGGGCCAGCGAGCGGCGACTGGAGTAACCAAGTACATTTGAGTGTACCGCCACCAGAAAAGAAATGGCCAAAAAAGGCCACGCCAGTTGAGATCCCATTACAAATTTGGAAAAGGATAAACACGAAAGCCCACTGCCTTAAGCGCCACCAAAACGGCGTTTGCAATTGGCACAGATCGGGGTGTACGTACACCTCAGTTTAGATATGAAATGGCTTTCTGGGCACACAAGAACGCACCATTTAACTGAACTTCGCGGAATATTAAATTGAATTCCCTTTTGTCAAATCTGTAGGGCTTTTTTCTTCCATTCGTTGCTTTATTGAAGCAATCGCTCTGCACAACACGCTCCTCCTGCGCGCCCGAAAACGGATCGCTACTTCCATCCCATGGGTTAACTGCTTTACTTCTTCCAAACCAAATTTGCCCTCCCGCTTTATAATTTGTTTATCACGCAGAATTTTCAAGTCTTCCTCTTCTGTTGTGCTGAACTGTTCAAACACAGCGTGCTGTAGGAAGGAAACCACAAAGCCCATCGCTCTCTGAAGACAAACCCAACAAGCGACCGCGGAGTTCATTCAGTCTTCATCTTTCGCACTCCCTCAGCAGCTTACAAAATACTCTCAAAGTCAAATCAAGTAGTAAAGTGCGTGAAGTTAATTGGACTTTGCCGACCTTGGAAGCGCATGCCGATCCGCTGTTCTCCCCTTCTGCTGATGAGTCCTCGAAAATTGCGTTTTCCGTAATTACCTGCATACACAAAGCTAGCAGATACATTAATTAGTACAAATTAAAGAAATACACACATATATATATATAATATACACATTATATATAATATATATATTATACATATATATATTATATATATGCAGCAAATAAGTTAAAACGGACCTTCGCTGCCCTTAGGAGCCGCTCGTCAGGCCCCAAGTCTTCTTTAACTGTCACGAAAGGGTTGTACTTGACTTGGGGGGCCCCGCAAGTCTTCACATCTGAAAACCTCGGGAGTGCCAGTCCCATCTTAGTTAATTCCTGGACTGCAGTTTGGCCCAAAAAGCTGAAGTCATCCATCAGCAGCAGCACTTCCGCGCCCACAGCGCGCAGCGCAGAGTACACGCGTTGAGGGGTAAATTCCACTGAGACCTTCTCGTGGCTGAGATGCACGCAACAGAAATATGGATGTCTTGATGCATGCATGCATGCATGCATGCATGCATGCATGCATGCATGCACATATACACCATGCATGCATGCATGCATGGTGTGCATGCATGCATGCATGCACATATACACCATGCATGCATGCATGCATGCACATATACACCATGCATGCATGCATGCATGCATGCATGCACATATACACCATGCATGCATGCATGCATGCATGCACATATACACCATGCATGCATGCATGCATGCATGCATGGTGTATATGTGCAAACGCACGTTAATGTGAGTCGAATTCATTCATGGATTTGCATGCTCTTGCGTGCGTGCGAGTCCTGTATCTTTGGACTTATCTTTTTTGAATTAAGTGGGACTTTTAACCTGCAGTTCTAATTCTTGATAACTACAAAAAGTTATCTTCTAAACTGAACTGCACTAAGTGCAAAAAGTGACGCATGCATGCAAAAAGACGGTCACTTACGCAGCTAGAAAAACCTACAAATGTACTTGTGAGTTCTCAAGAATTAGAACTGCAGGTTAAAAGTCCCACTTAATTCAAAAAAGATAAGTCCAAAGACACACCTAAAACTCTCTACTCCTTTTGTTGTAAAGTCTTGCTTTAGCTGAGCTAGTTGCTGCTGCTGCCAGATCTCTGCATGCATTCTGAGCTGCTTGCTGCTGCTGCCAGATCTCTGCATGCATTCTGAGCTGCTTGCTGCTGCTGCCAGACCTCTGCATGCATTCTGAGCACGAACGACGACGACGGTCTCCTCTGCATGCATTCTTAGCTGCTTGCTGCTGCTGCCAGATCTCTGCATGCATTCTGAGCTGCTTGCTGCTGCTGCCAGACCTCTGCATGCATTCTCACGGGTTTTTCGCAGGAAGCAGTCCGTAGTTAAGCAGCAGCGTGGGGTTGTCGAAACTCCCGAAGGAAACTTTTATCTCCTCTCCAGCAGCAATGTCACGGGCAGCCACCAGCTCTACAGACACGCCACTTGCCCCAAGGGGGGCCCCCGGGGGGGCCCCCTCAGGGGCCCCCTCGGGGGCCCCCGTGGAATCCCCCGTGGGGGCCCCCTCGGGGGCCCCCGTGGAACCCCCCTCGGAGGCCCCCGAGGGCCCCCCTGAGGGGGCTGCCAGGGGGGCCCCCAGGGGGGCCCCCGGGGGCCCCCCCGGAGCTGCATGGGCCTGGGGGGGCCCCGCGGAGCCGCGGGCGGGCGCAGCAAACCTGAGGGTGGCGTTGGCGGCCTCGGGGGAGTGGCTGCAGCAGTCGAGGAGGGGAATGAAGGCGAAGTCCCCCGAAGGCAATTTGACGGAGCGAGCGGCCACAGTTGCGAAGGCCTCGAGGAGCTGCTGGAAGAGCTGCGAGCGCTGCAGCAGCGCCGCGGGCCTGCGGGCCCGGAGGCAGCGGCGCAGCGCGGGGCCCCACAGGGAAAACGTGCACGATAATCCGTGCAGGCGGGCCACGGCGGCCTGGGCTATGGGGTGCTGCAGAGCGCGCAGCTCCTCAGCAGTCCAGAAGAGCGGAATGGACTTGCGGGGGGGCGGCAGCAGCCGCAGGTAGAGGCCCCAGCCAGAGAGCAGGGGGGCCTCTGGGGGCCCCTTCGCGCTGGGCGGGGCTTGCGGGGCCCCCGGCACCAGGCCGGCCTTCCGCAGCTCTTGAAACAGAGCCAGCAGCTGCGCCAGACGCAGCTTCCCAGCCCAAGTTTCCCCCAGACCCAGCTGCTGCTGCTGCTGCTGCTGCTGCTGCTGCTGCTGCTCTGCAGCCCCGCCCGCCGCCGCGGGCAGCTCTTCGAGCAGAAGGCCTGCGACGGCCTTGAGGGCGGCGCTGCTGAACTGCAGCTGCGGCGGCACGCTGGCGATCAGCTCGCCGCGTTCGTAGCGGCGAAGACACAGCAGCCGCTGCTGCGCAGCAAAGCCCGCTGCGCAGGCGAAGCTGTTGGACTCTGCTTCGAAGTGGGACTGCAGGGCCAGCCCCTGGACGTCCACAGTGCCGCCGTGCGCAGCCAGCCACTCTTTGAGCTGCAGGAAGGCGGCGCTGGCTTCGCCGTCTGCTGGCGGGCTGCTGGTGCTCGCGGCGCCGCGGGGGGGGCAACGCAGCCCGTTGTGTCTCAGAGAAGCAGAATGCAAATGTTGTTTCTGGAAAGAAGGCCAAAATGAGGGGCTTGGCGCCGTTTGGAAGCTGTTCGAGCCGCGAGGAGTCGGCAACAGCCAGCAGACAGTGAGCAGGCTCAGAAGACGCATGTCCACCCAATTAAGTCATTCCGAAGCTCTGGAAAAACACTCCGCCACAGGGAACAGCCTCACTGGAGAAACTGTGCAACTTGTTTCAACAGCTTTCAAGAAGAGGCAGCGCGGTGACAACCTGTACACACTGAGGTCTCCAGACTGCGTCGGCAACCCATGCGGGAAAAGATGCTGTGAGCCGCTGTGGATTAACTCAAAACTGTAAACGTGCACTAAAAATTTAAGCGCATTTTACTTAGGACTTTTAGAAGCAAGGAAACGCTGCTGTGCGCAAGTGTGCATGCATCGTGGGGCCGGTGGTACTTGAATCGACATCGGCTCCTCAACTCTGCCTTTTCTTTTGTTGCTGTATTGGCCAGAAACAGGTCATTTGTAAGCAAAAGGCACTAGGTATTGTTGCTGTGCGGTTGAAGCTCGATTTTTTCACCTGGACATAGAGGACTTCATTTTCTCGTACCGAAAATGGCTTCCCTAGAGGAAACAGCGAAGATGTTTCAGAATAAATTCGAGAATATGATAAAGGAAATTACTATACTCTCCTTGCCTATGCAGAAGAAGTCGTTCCAATGCTGCGTTTCGTGCTTCGATTCGCACAAGCAAGATCCTGAGAAGATAGCTGAATGCATCAACCAGTGCCACGAGCCCAGCCAGTCCTTTAACAGAGTCCTACAGCGAGAAGTCGAAGGCCTCCAAACCAACATAGAAAGCTGCCAGAAAGTAGGATTCATTGTGTCGGCGTGTTTTCCTTAGCCATAGGCCGGAGCCATAAACCAATGAGAGGCTACAAAGCTAGAGCCAGAGAAGTCAGATTCGACGAACCCTAAGGTCGATGGTCAAGACTTGAGCAGCTACATCTGAAGGCACGAGTCGCAAGGTAATTCGCGTATATGCATGGAAGTGTAAGAGGTGATGTGCTCTGCTCCGCTGTTTTGTTTTCCAGATTTGCTTCAACCGCCTGGCCCCGAAGCTTGAGGGAGCTTCGTCTCAAACGGAAAAGACAGCCATCGAACGGGAGAAAGATGAGTGCTTTGTGCAGTGCTTTACAAGCAACATCCCTATCATTGCGGAGATCAGAGACCGCCTGAAACGGCGAATCTAGTGATCGAGCTGCTCACGGAATAACGGGGGAGAACAAGGCTAACTACGGCTTTTGGACAGCACCATTCCACGTATATGAAGGACACAATTGTTGGTTTCGCTCCTTTGAAGCCGCGATGTGACTGCGGTGCAACACTAGAGCCGTTCCCGGGCCTTCCTCTTTCAGGCTTCGTGCCTTCGGCGCCAACCTGGAAGTTGCCACGTCATTTTTTTCAACTTTTTGCCTCCTGTGATGCCCAGGAGCTAGTTAATACGTTTTCTCGTAGATGGGCATGCTCTGTAGATCTGCATTTGCGGGGGAATGAATGTACAAGCTCAAAGACTCTAATTTTTCTCTTTGTCGCAGCACTAAAGCCCTGCAGTGACTCAACGCTCATGGATACTTGTCTAGTTTCCGTACGCGCGTCGGTTTTGCATCACTTAAGTTTTAAATACCTGCGGCTCGAAGGAGAAAGCCACACCATCTCAGGACACAGTTTGTATTTGCCCACCACTAGCGGCACTACTACCCGTCCTGCTGCACTTGAACTGCACTTGAAGTGAGTCAAGTGCAGAGTTTCTGACCAGCTTTCAAAATAGGGACGAACTGCACTTGAAGTGAGTCAAGTGCAGAGTTTCTGACCAGCTTTCAAAACTGACTCCTGCGCCTCGCCTATCTGCGCTTGAGCAAACAGCGAAACCGCTCCCTAACTCCACGGCGCAGCACTCGTCACTTAGCTCTGGTTGCTGGGCATGACGTGAACCAGAAAATCGAATGGGAAAGTGACAACAGTCCGATGGCTGCTCGCATGCCACCCTGAATTAGGTAGCAGTGCTGCTCCAGCGCTCCCTGTTCCCCTGAAGCGTCGTTGGGTGCTGCGCCTACTGCCTTGGCCGAGCTGCCTGTTGTTCTTAGTGGTCCTTCTTGCTGCCTCATCTGGCACAAGCTGGACCTGAGCTTTCACTGTGTTCATGTTATAAATTCCAGGACACGGAAAGAGGGCTGTAAACTCTGCACGGGCGCTTTCTCCAGGTGGCAGAAGTCCTAGGTCTTGCGTCACCTTCCCCAGCCAAATGCAGCACCCGTCTGGCGTAGCGATTGGCGAAACTCCACTTGCATTTGCAGAAGCCGAGCTTACCGCATCCGGTGAGGTCGGTTGCTTCGGCTTGTGAAAGGGAAATGCGTGGGATGCTAAGGGGGGTATTGCTGACTGCTGCGAGTGTTCACGGGGAATCGCGTCCGTGTATTCCTGTCTCTTTTGCGAGTCCGTGGCAGCACGCGCGCCTGTTCCTTCAGGCTCAGAAGCCGATTCACCTGACCCTTGTGCTTGTTGCTCGGGCCTTCCTGTACCGCAAGCGCCCGCTAGGGGCTGGGTGTCGATAGGAGTTGCGTCAAAACCACCCTTGGCCACTGCAGACCTCAGTTCTACTGAATTTCCGTGGTGGTTATATTCGACTATGTGCTCCTCAAGACGCGTCGCCACACCGTCGTTGTAGCTCAAGTCCGAGAGCAGAACTTCCTGTGGCAGCATGATCTCCTCCCTATCATCTTGCACCACTACCCGTGGACTGCACAGAGGCCGGAGGTAAGTAAGAGGCAAAGCCATAGGATATGGGCCTTCGTTGGACTCTGCTGGCCCCCATCTGTCTGCGTGTGTGACTTCTCCAACTTCAGTAAGACTGGAGCATAGTTTAAGCGCATCTGCCGCTGCTTGTGACCTTTGCGTCGTCGGTTGCTTTGACGTCAGCGGCCCCGGGCGGGAGTCCGCGAAAAGCCGCAATCTCAGGTACAAGGAGTTCGAAGTGTTTCGAACATTAAATGACATTGTACAGATGCATGGTTCGTGCATCTTCCACTGCAGAAACTGCCTAGATGACGACAGGTTCGGAGCGACACTTAATTCAACGGGAATATCTTGCGGTCCCATAGACAGCGAGATCTGCACAAATAAATAACACAAACAGAAATTCTGAAACATCAGCTCATAAATCAAGAATCATGCAAACGTATCATAGGAAAGCCAGCTACAGCAGGAAACTGTTTTGAGTCCATAAGAAATGACACTACAATTAAAACAATCCAACTGCAGGCCTGCGGGGGAACGTAGATATTTTGATTTTGGTTTTCGCTTGAACACAATGATTCTTTTTGCTTTACTACTTATATGTGTCTGCATGAAGGAAATACGACGCAATGCGTTCCCCAATTCATCATACTACGTGATTCACGCGGAAAACACAACCTAGAACTTAACCCCAAATCAAGACGGACAACAAAATGCTTCTTCTGCAGACTGCTTGCATGTACTCACTTCAAACCAAGAGCACTTTTTAAATTAATCATACATTCACACGTGTTTATAGGCGCAGGGAAGCACTAAGAAGCAATGTACGCATCTGCGCACATGCTTATGCTTACACAGACGCGCACACACAGACACACACTGGCACACACAAGCACAAACCCAGGCAAGGACACAGGAACACACATGCACGCAAAGGCACGTACATATATACACATGTATATACATGCAAAGTAGAAGGCGCAGATGTCGACAAGGAGTAGGCGAAAATTGTATTTTCTGCTGGCCGATAACACGGACTCCTCATGTTCCTTGGTTTCATGAATACAAGAAAGCTTACTGGGTTAAGGGCTAGAATCGTCCCCTCTCGCCTCATTTTTCCCTCCAGGTCTTTACCAAAAAATAAGGGAGGGGAACTATCGACGGGGTCAGAGTCCTTTGGGTGTTCGGGTTCGCTGCCTGCCGCTGCCCAACGCAAGGCCACTCGAATGCGACTCCTGCAAAAAAAAATAGACGGGTTCCATCGAAGCTCATACGTTCCGTGTCTTTTGTATATGCACATGTCTAACAGTTTTTCCGGCAACGAAAAAAAGCTCTTCAAAGCCCAGCATTTCAAGTGCGCACAAAATCTCACACCTTTTTATAGAGCAAAGTGGCAAAAGCACAAGCAAATACAAACAGAGCAGCATGTGCAAAGGTCACTAATCAAGATCTATTGGTAATGCTCAACCAATGCTCATCTAGACACTGCAGGTGGAGCTCCTATTCATAGGTGAGGGTCATGCAGAAGTAATAGCTGTGCATACCCTCCAGCTTCCACGATGCGCTTTAGCTTGTCTGGTTCTTGAGCGGAAAACACAAGTAAGAGCTCATCATTTGGATCCAAGACCTTTGAAGTTGCGCTTGGAGTGTCTGCGCAGTTAGCCTTTGCGGCAAGCTCTCTGTAAGGTACCAGTGGGAGAATCATAGGGGACGACGCCTCTCCTCGACCACCACGCAACGCGTCACACGTTACCTGAATGAGTGGGGGATCCGACTCTCCATCTCCAAGCTCTTGCGTACCTTCCTGCCCTCTCTGCGCGCGGGAGAGCCAAAGGGCGCTCAAGCCACACACTTGCAGGCAGCGGGAAGAGACATTCCGTACGCGACACAAGAAGAGAAAGTTCTTGGGGTCTCGCCAAGACAGCCGCTGCACAGCCACACGACGAGAATGAAAGCAAGCCAAATTGCCGTCCCAAATAGCAGCCTTGCACAAAATTGACAAAGCAAGATCCGATTAGCATGTAAAGCCCCCCCAGCTCACATGGCAGCAGCTATCTTTTCGGAACTACACATGTTGTAGCATCTGCACTACAAAGTTACGGAAGAAGGGGCGAAGCATTGAAAAACTAGCCGAAACACCAAGCTGGCACTGCAGCTTGCCACTCACCGGCTGTACATGCAGCTCAAGAGATGGAGCAACCGCAAGAAGCGCCTCCACGACTCGCCAGACGTGCTGATCAGCGCTCATACCAGTCTGCTGCTGCTCTTGCTGCTGCCGCAGCAGTTGGCCCCTGATGCAGAAGCGGACACGGTGCAGACCGGGATACGCCGCTCGCACATACAGCCGCAAGCAAGCCACCATTCTGGAGGGCAGGACACTACAAGGCTCGTTGCAGCAAGGGAGTGAGCTGTTGCTTGCTTCATCCTCTCTCGTCCCAGCAGCAGCGGCAGCGGTCTTTGATACCAGACTGAAAAGCTGTACTGCTTCCAAGCCATCAGAATTCCCTATTGCAATGTCTCGGCTGTTGCTGCTTCTGGCGATTCGGTTGCTTGAATCCAATGAAATGACGTGCAGCGGAACGCCTCCCACCTCACAGACCCAATCTACTCCTTCAGCATGCTGTTGGCTCTGCTTCTGCTGCAGGGAGCTCTGTAATTTGGCTGCCTCATTTTCCGTAAGAAGAGAGGCCGAAATGATAGAGACAATCTCGTTAGGAAATATGGCGACAGTCAGCTCGGCGAGTGAAAGACTTGATGCTGCATTTCTCACAAAGAGGAAGCACTCCCGTTGCTCCCCTGCAAGCATCCACGAAGCGGGAACCTCTTCAGCACCTCCCTTAGGGCAAACTGCCGCTGCCACTCCTGCCTCTGGCGAGCCTTCCGGGACAGCAGGCCTAAAGCAGGTGCAATTTCAACCGCAACCACATCTACAGCAACTCAGTTCACTCCTACCTCCCCGTAACGATCATCTACAGAAGCACTAGAAACCGACGCTCGCTCCACATGTAATGGATTTGTTCTAATGAACGTCAGCTACAGCTCACTGCATTGACTTGTTCAGAGCCCCATCTGCCACAGGAACATCCCCCTTTTGCTGCTGCGGTTGTTGCTCTAAGGCCAGGGAGGTCTCTTCCGCGGATGCCTCAGTTTTGTCTTCATCGGGCATCCCGTCCGTTGCGCTAGGCTGCGCAACACGCCGACACGGGGGCCCAGGCCAGGCCAAAAAGCTGCAATCGAGAAAAACGGCGTCCGCAGCAACCTCGAGCTCTAGGCGTAGGTCTGGCTTGTGCGTCTGCTCCGCCCGCTTGCGGCAGTTCCAACGGTAAACCTGCGGAGACGCAATGGGCGGGTGAATTCCGTTGACGTGAAGCAGCACAGAAAATGAGGAATCGACCGGTAGGAATTCTAGCAGCAATAGCACCAGAAGCCAACAAAGCATGCCGAACGAACGCTTCTTTCTTTAAGGTGTTGGTGGTGAAAAGAATATGCTTCCATAAAAAACCTCTCCTGCGGCACAGCAGTCTGTAAAAATGTACCTCTACTGGGGTGCCTGTGTGCAGTAGCCTGAATCCCTCTAGGTCCAAAGCATAAAAAAGAGGGAGGCCTCTGAGGAGTCGCGCCAGCTGAGCCTTTGCTGCAGGTGTCTGAGGGCTCACGAGAGCCTGACGGATCAGATTGAGGCGCTGCTGTAGCCTGTAGGGGCCTCCCTCCGGCTCTGCCGTGTCAGCAGAGCCCCCATCGTCCACTTCTACATCAAAATGAGAATATCTCAAGTTGAACCGGCGCTCTGGCCGATGTGCTCCGTGCTGGAAAAAGTATTGGCAGACTCGCACTAGACGAAAGAGCACACCGACGACACCTGAGCGATCGAAACAAAAAGCGAGTCGAAACAGTGCGCAGATTTGCAAAAAATTCAGAAGCACATGCAGCATTCACTGCGTGCGTAATCTGCTGCAACTATGAACGCTGAAGCAACCATAGAAGGTCACTGACGCTATCCAGGAGCTGCATATTTTGAACACTGGCCATCAACTTACCCTGAATGCACAGCCGGCCTGGCTTTAAAGGGGTTGCCATCAATCTTACAATCGCGGACTGGGTGGGCTCAAGCTCTATGGTGGTAGAGGAAAAGGCAATAGCCTCTGAGTGACCCGGGCAAGGAGGATCCTTGAATGCTCCTGGAACTGTTGCAGCCGTGTCAGGTGAAACTGATGTGGGAATAAGAGTACCAAAAAGACGAAGGTTTGTCAACTCTACGCGAAGATCTAGAGGATTCACCACTCGTAATTCAACTGTAACCGGAAGGCCCACCGCAGTCCGGCGACGGAGAGACTCAACTACTGGGTAAGACGAGAAGACCAACCTCTGCATGCAAACGAGCCGAGGACGCGTAACGTGCCTACCTGGTAATTTTCGACAGCCGGCAAGCAATCATAAGCTGTATATTGAGCACTTCTAATAATATGAAGAGGTACGCAACCACATGTCTAGGCGCGCCTCTCAGGAAGTGCTGCCTGTCACTTGCTATCATTTGAGTTTGCTGGTCTGACGGATGTCTTGAAGTTGCACCGGCAACTGGCTAGTGGGTGAGATGCAAAAAAGTGCGTACATCGAAGCCTGCTTCTCTCTTGGCCTTAGCGCCGGATACAGCCCCTAGTTGGCAAAGATGGTGCGAGAAGACGCAGTCCCAAAACTGCTCTTGCACCTTAAGTTCCTGCACGGCCTGTGCCGACACCCCAGGAGCAATGAGCTTGGCTAGCGCTTCGCATGAGGGTGTTTCAGCGTTGTCTTTGAGTGATGTCGAACCAAGTAACGGACAATGCGCATCTCTCTCCAAGTCAGCGGCAGGCACTGACGGTAGGTGGACTTCGTCTCTATCCGGCAGCAGAGCATCACCAAGGAGGTAAACCCCAATGCTGCGGAAAAAACGCAGCCGCGCAACGTTTATGTAGATTCTTTTAACCTCGCAACTGCAAAGCATTAAACCAATAATACGCGGCACTTGCGCGCTAGAAGCGAATCAAAACCAAGGACGTATTACGGAGACGCAATGAGAGGGGCAGTAGAGGCCCCAACTGCTACCCTGATTCACGCGTTTCTCACCTGTCACGAAAAAGCCCAAGTGGATCCCGAAGCTGCAAAATGGGAACACGCAGTTCCTGTTCTAAATCAACGTAATGTAGAGAGCTACCTGAACCATCCGAAAGCACCTCTGAGGGCCCAGTAGCTTCCCCTGTGAGGCTTGGAGATTTGGTAGCTTTGTCTTGTGCCGCCAGCCGTTGTCTCTCGAGCAGAACTCGACAAACAAACAGAAACTCCCTGATGTAATGTGACTGTCGCTCTGGGGGGATCGACGGAAGGCCTGCAAAGGATGCAGGGGTCACAAGTATAGGGCTGGGGTAAGGGGAAAGTGAACGCGAAAAGCAGCAACAGTGGCAGGCTGTCATGCGAACTTCAGATGTAGGAACAACAACAGCAATAACAACGATAACAATATCAGCAGCAGAGCGGACACCAGCAGACACAAAGAGAGCCTACCTGCTCCTTCACTTCCCGAAAGGATACGGCATTCGTGCAGGGTAGCGATGTCGTTGAGGAGTCCCAAAAAGTGCATAATAGATTCCTCCAGTAGATGCAGACTGAAGGTCTGCCGCGCCATGATAAACCGCAGGTGCTGAGCCACGTGGTGCCAGCCCCCTGCCTCGTACTCCTCGAACACGTGCAAGTAGCAGCGCAGTGCGAACCGCTTGTATCCTGAAGCACAGAACAGCAAACTCTAATTTGACAGAATCGCCAGTCAGCCGGCCGGTCAGTTTCTCAGCAGCCCTTCTCGGCCGAATGGGGCTTCGACCACGCTAAGGCTGTCCTGTCGAGAAAATTGTGCCGCATGCTTCTCGTTGGAAGTGGAATTGGGAGCGTGTCTCATATCAGCGGGGAAGCTGTAAATGAGCACGTCACGGCAATGTTGGAACCTGAACATTCCCCGTATTAAAAGTGGAACACAAAACGGCACCAACAGCACTAGTAGTAGCAGCAGCTGTAGCCTCTCACCCGCCTTGTAGTATGTGTGGCCCGCCATGACTAGCTGGAAATTTCTCTTCCTCCAGTACGACGGCCCTGCTTGCTCAAGACAGACCGCAGCTTGCTCTAGTAACATGGCGCTACGAATGGCCTGGCTTTGTGCTTGGATAGCTGAAAAACCTTGCTGCGGCAGCTGCTGTTGCTGCGGCTGTTGCTGCTGTAGCTGCTGCTGCTGCGGCTGTTGCTGCTGCAGCTCTTGCTGTTGCAACTGTTGCTGCTGCAACTGTTGCTGTTGCCTCTGCTGCTGCCACACTGCGGCATCAAGAGAAGGCAATTCCGCATTGGCAGCAATGAGGCGTCGGGCCACTTCAGCTGAGGCATCTGACGAGCGGCTACCTACGCCAATAATAAGTGGTAGGTGCAGGACATGCGGCAGCTGCAAGAAGCTGGGAGTGCTGCTGCTGTTGCTGCTCAGGCTGGCGCTGCTGCTGCTCATATTGGCGCTGTCCATCAACAGCCGATGCCCCAACAAGATGCAGCGGAGCGCCAGGCGCCCCATAGCCGCCTGTACAAGTACAGACAAGAACAAAGAGAAATACCTCCACAATAAAAGCCCCCGCACTGTTGTTATCAGCGCAGACAGCGAACCTGTTCTTAGTGTTCCGAAGCTTCACTGGACGCTAGCTGGTCACAGTGGCTGAGAAACCGCGACAGGCGGCATCATAATAGGAAACAGCAAAGATTTTCCCCACCTTCACATACGCATTGTACGCTTGGTCGATGTAAGACTCGACTTCCCGGCGAGGACCGCCAGTAGCATGCACGGCCACCCCACACATCTCGTAGGCACCGCCTGAAAACAGAAGTAAGCTTACACAATTGGCTCTTCGCAAGTATCTGCAGTACTGATGTCTACTTGTATAATGCGCCTCAAGTCCTGTAACTTGTACAGGAAAAGCGAACTGTGCTTCTTTTGCTTAGTGTGGCGCCAAATGTGGTTCTGATCTAAAGATTATATAGTGATCTCTATGTCCTAAGACGTAGAGACTGTAGGCTTACCGAGATGTACCCAGCGTTTGTCTTGCTTGAAGTCAGCAGCACAACTCCTATAACTCTGTAAGGCCGCTTCTGGTTGGCCAAAGAACAGACTTAAGTCGCCTAGTAGGCGGTATTGCCATTCGATGGCGTGCAGCTGAATGCCAACTCAAGCCCTCAAGTTTATGACTTCAACACTTAGCCCATCTACAGCCTGAACCCAGGTCCCTCACTGCCTCAAATCGCTGTGTTTCTAGGCCACACGCGGGCAGTTCACGCAGAATACCCGCTTAAAGAGCCACCCACACGCATGCTAGGTATTAAATGAACAATGCCAAGGACCAGGCACAAATCGCATACGAAAAAGAGTGGTATCCACCAGACAGCCACTAGCGCCACAACACTAGAAGCAGCACCAACGCGAGTGAAAACCTCAGCTTACCACGTAGCCTGGAGACTGAGACGCAGTTGGAGAAACTGGGGCTCCCCCGCTTGAAGTCTTTCCCTCCCCTGTTTCTGTAGGGGATCCACCTGCGCTACCATCGTTGCTGGCACTTCCCGAGTCCCCTGAAACACAGCAGCAACACTGTCACAGCCCCACTTCAAGTCCCACAAGCAAGAGGAGTAAACACGAGGAGAAGTGCCAGAAGGGAAAACAACAAGGTAGGCAGTGTGGAGAGGCAGCTCAAGCATGCTCAATGGCATTCAAAATAAAACTTCACAGAAGTTAATCTGATTTGCTGCAAGCTTAAAGTCACAGAGGCTGAACCCTCGACCCTAGGCCCTGGTTCTTGAATCTGACCTAGCAGAGCACCTCCTACGGCAGACAAGAGAGCCTCCGCCGCTCCGCCCGCTTCTTCCGCTGCAGCAGCAAGTCCAGCCACAGCATCTGCTGCAGCACTAGGTGTTGCTGCAGCAGCAGCTGCTGCTGCCTTTGGCTTCCTCCACAAATAGCGCAACTGGTTCCTAAAACCTCGTCTGTTGCTGCTGATGCTCGAGTCAAGCTGCCGTATGCGTTGCTCTGCCCAAGGGACGACACAAGAAGCCACAAAATGGCGAACAAAGGAACCCAACCACTGCAAGTCCTGCCAACCTAAACCAACACAAAAACTGCAGCCCAGGCATGCAGCAGCAAAGCAGCCACCGCTGCCGTCATCATACGTCAAAAATTGCTGCTGCGGCTGCTGTTGCTGTTGTTGTTGTTGTTGTTGCTGTTGCCGTTGTTGCTGGTGCTGCTGTTGTTGCTGCGGAGGTGTAGGCTTATTCGGTGACAAAGAAGTGGCGGTGGTGACTGTCAACCGCGCAGCTACGGGAATTTTTTCTGTTGAGCAAATTATGGAGCTTGCACGCTGTTGCTCCACCTGACTCAACGAAGCCTGATTTTGCTGTTCCTGCTGCTGCTTTCCGAACTGCGGCGCGGAAAGGTCCTCTTGTGTGGCAGCAGCCGAATGGTTTGCGTGAGGGGGAGAGGGATGCGTCAGGAGAGTTGGTGTGAGATTAGCGCTTAAGGCTTTGTGAAAGCAAAAGGACAAAGACTGCGAATAGAGAAACCGAATGGCCGGCAGCAGCTGCAGAAGAGTAACAAGCAACGCATGTGCAACACAACACCACTACAAATGCACGTGCTGACAGTAGGAAGACTCCGTTGCTGACAGTAGGAAGATTCCGTTGGGATTCACGCATCAGTGGACCACGTGGTGTTAGTGCTAGTGGTACCTGTAGGTGTCGTTTGTCAGCGCACCCACGGCCCAGCGTAAGCAAGTGGCAGTTGGCTGGAGGAAAGACGGCACACAGTCGTTCCATTATTTCTGTGGTTCTCGTACTGTTCTGGTGGTGCCCCGGAGACCACCCTACTGCCCCTAACGCCGAGTCCTCTGACTTCGCTGACCCCGTCAGATCCGTCACTGGTCCTTCTGCAGACGAAACCCCACCGCAATTAGGTTCAAAAGACGAAGCCTGCGAGTGTGGGACCCCAACAGACCCTATATGCCGTTTTTGCATCCGGGCGTCGTAAGCATCTGGGTGCACATCTAAAAGTATAACCGCCCTAACAGGGTTCGGGTCGAGTACGTATTGCCTGCACATTTGCGGAAGGTTAGAAGGCTGAAGCAGGCCCTCTAGCGCAGCGACAGGATCCAAGTCTCGGGTGCTGACGACTAGGATGAGTCCGACAGGCTGCGACAGAGTTTCATGCGGGCTGAAACGAGACCCCTCGAAAATCACACGGCGCCACTCTGAATACCAAGGCAACTCAGCCCCATCAGGCGACCCTGCGGCGGTAGCTGAGGGGCCCCCAATGACCCCATTTATGCCAAGGGAGCCCGAATGCATCTGCTTCCGCAGTTCGCTGACGCTTGGTGACGCGAGCAAGAGGGAACGTGTAGCGAGAGACTCTACATCTGGACAGGGAATGGGTTCTGCTTCCTCCAGATTAAGAAACCGAACGCAGAACGCACGTGAGAGTCGTCTCAGGTTGCCACCGCTGCTCGAGCTGCTGGCTTTGGTGCTGCTGCCCGAGCCGGTAGCAGTAGCATACTCGACGCGCAAACGCAGTGATACCGGAGGTACCTTAGGCACTACGTGCGGACAGCCGCTCAGCTGGCTCAGCTGTTCTGGGGAGAATTCATCTTCCTCATCAGATGCGGCGCCCGAAACCGGGGAGTCTGCTGCACTCTCAGGTGAGTGCCGTTCAGGTGAACCTCCATGACTCCTGAGCCTATCATTGACGCGGTGCACGACCTCTCCATTAAACGGCTGGAACAGACACGCCAAGGACAGTCCAGTTAGGAATGCAACTTCCCTTTTGGCCGTCTCAGACCCTCCGACGAGGATGTACGGCGCAAAGGCACGCGCCAGCCATTGGCGCTTGTGCACGCCGTCGACTTGCATCTTCAGGCGGCCTAAGAATGGCCTCGTAGAGGGTCCATTGGGGGCTCTGAGGTCACTGAAGCACCAAACACTGCTACCAGCTGTAGCGAAAAGCAGCAAGACAAGCTAGGCCGTCCTTCCGAGCATGGGTAGAGCAGGAGGCATGGCCATGGAAAGTTAAATGGTATGCTTGTAGTCTGAGTCGCCCTTGTGAGGTATGCGGAGTCCAATGAGCTAGTATATATAGGCAGCTCTTGCTCACTCCCTGTGCAAGTCCGCTCCAGCACACTAAAGGGTTGGCAGGTAACCATAGGGCGATCGCCTAGATATGCACAGCGACCGATGCAGAAACGTTACCTGGATTCAAACAGAAAATGCAGTACTACGAATTTTTTCCTGTGGACAATTCTTTGCCGGCACTGGAGGGGCCTGCAGCCGACGCCGCATGCTGCCACTGCGAGCACCTGGGGGCCCCCCAAATACAGTTTTTCCCCAGACTTTACATTTTTCATCGGTCATGCGCTATATTCGTTGAGTTTGCGGCTTTAAGATCCCCACAAATATCGTTTCAGAGCCGCTGCCGCCGTCAGCTGCGCTTTCTCAAACGGTGTTCCCACAAATGTAAGCTAGACTACGCGGAGCCCTGCACTCCCCTATGCCTAACGATATAACGTAACATTTTTGTTTGTTACATACATAAGCTAGTAGAAAAACTGAAAGCGATCTGCATCAGAGGGTTCGCCAGCTTCCGAGTAAGGCGCCACTCATTTGTGAGCAGATGGATTCTGTTAGTTGCTGTTCTGCGGTGACATTTCGGTTTCTCGAATCGTAACACTGAAGAACCGTCGTCATATTTTAGGGGCTGAATGCTAAAACAGCAAACAGGAGGCACTGGGAATTGTTTGTTCGACAGAGCAAAGATGAGTCACGTATTGGAGTCGATGGGACCGTCCAAATTGCCCAATGGAACGAAACAACTAGCTGCATGGAAATTGTGCATGGAAATGTAGCAATGGGCAAAAGGGTGTTGTAAAACCTCGCCTTGCATGTTTGTTGTGCGGCGGTTAGTTGGTGATTTAGGGGGGACAGGCCTTGTGTTTCAATGTGAAGAACTTGAGTCTTTAGATTCCTCGTCCTTTCAAGATTTAGAAATACTCTTAGTAGAGTCTGAGAGCCCCAAGAACGCTGGTGCATAGTACTGCCAAATCCCCTAGCACTAGCTATGGGCAAAGGGCGAAGACACGCTCATGTATCGGGCAGGGACTGTTTGGTTGTTGTCTGAGTTTATGTGAATACCTGAATTCTAACCAAAGGCACTTGCAGAGCTGAATAAATTTTTGAAGGTGTCCGCACAGATGTGCAATCAGCTGAAACGATGCAATGGTCGCGCTCTGAACTGCAGGCTGCGCCGCAGTTCAGACTCTTAGCGCACCATCTTTCAAGCATACAAATGACTCCATCACCGTCATTCAGTGAGGTAAGAAATGTAGGTATGCGCTGGACCAACTCTCACAATGCCTAGCTTCTGTCAGGAGATGCGACGTTGCTTCCAGAGGAAGATCGTGGAAGTACAAAACCCACGCGTATTAAAACCACACAATTAGCCGTTGTTCGGCTTGGGGGACGTATTGATGCAGAAAGAATGGCTCTGCCTCCAATTCACAACTCAACTTGAACCAGTGATGAGCTGAATATCTAGACATAGCGCTCCTCGCATCTTCATGTTCCGCAGATTCTCTTCAACTAGCTAGCTCGAGCTACCTGTCTGCAATGGTCTCGCCTCGTCGAATACGTGCCAGCTCCTCAGATAGGGTAGACACTTTTTGGGTACTTGAGAGTAGTGCACCAAGTAAGCTGTGCACGCGAGCACTGTCCGCCGCCGGGTTGCAGGGACTGCAAGCGCCCAGCGCGAGGACCAAGTAGCCCCTTTTCAGCAGTTTCGTATTCTCTGCTGCGTAGATCTCAGGTACACGGTGCACCGAACTACAATGGGCATTCTAGAAAGGCTGCTACGTATCGTCCCAGGTGCTCTGTTTGTCTGATGCAGGGAGCCATTTCAGTAGCTATTCTTGCTAGAGAATAATTCTGTATTCAACTGCATGCCGATGCTAAAATGGACGCTGTTGGCGTCCTCTCAGGGAGCTTAAAACGCCGTTGGCAAGCTCAGACCGCGTAGCTGCACTGCAAAATAAGAAATTGACTGGCATCCAATTGATTGAAAAGAAAAGCCAGTGCTGTGCTGCGTATACGCTTATGCAGCGTTGCACCGACATGCAATAAACCGCAGTAACTCAGTTAGAAGCAAGCGATATTCTGTGCATGCGGCTCTGTCTTGGCACGCACAAAGAGCCGCAGCGGCATGCGGGATCACGACACAACTCGTTTCACGCTGAAAGATTATGCCGCTGCGTGCCGAATAAACGAAAAACATTGCAAAGCTGTCCATGGCTGTTTTGTAAAGCCCAGTTTGCATATTTAGTTTACTCAAGGGTCCTGCACTGCAGAATCAGAACTGCCCCCGTTCTGATCGATGGCTGTCCGCAACACCAGGGGCCTCGTTCGGATAAAAAACATGCGAATCAAGACAGCATACATTGAAAGCAGCAGGCCAATTATCGGGAGCTGCACAATATATAACTCTCTTTCCCCTAAACCCACAGTAAGGTGAAATAATGGACTACACAAAAGAGACAATAAGCCTCCAACCATCTGAACAATACCGATGAGTCGACCAAAGAACTTCGCAGGAAAATTCTCCTCGATGTACACGAATACTTGCGAAACGAACAGTGCCATGTAGACCGTAAAGCACAGCACAGAAAAGATGCCCATGGCGAGCGTTTGCTTCAAGCTGAAAACGTACGCCAGGACGCCTGCTGTATTCACGATCCCCATTACTGCCAGAATGCCAATACTCTCCGACAGTTTCCCCAAAATTATGCATGGGATGAACGAGAAGGGCAGCGCACTACCTAAGAAGTCCTCTGCAGCCGGGACGAGAATTCGGTCATGCGCTTCCTGATAGAAAGCCGTAATGCATCCTACTGCAACGAAGTAGACAACAATGAGTATATATTTTTCTGAAAACATGGTCCTCAAGAAGGGGTGATTCAGTTGTGCCTCATGCGGTTCGTCAGGCTCTTGCTGGCCCTTTGTTTCGATTGGGGCCAGTGACTCTGCGTCTGAGTCTCCAGTTTCCTGCTCTGAAAGGGGCGGATACTTTTCTGCTACAGAGTGATCGCTCATCTCCAAAATCTGGCCCTCTCCAAGGCCATCGTCGAACGCAATGAATGGCTTCAGTGGCATCACCAGTGCGTCAACTACAAGGAAAAGGCAAGGGCCAAATCCAACGTACCACCAGCAGCCCGAAATGCCACCATCTGCTATGTACGTGTTTAAAATAAGCGGAATAGCGAAGGAGGCAGAAGATGCGGAGCCCATCAACGTGATGATCGTGGCAGCAGACCCGGGAAACAGGCGCGTGATGAGCAGAGTGGGAAGAAAAGCTGTGTCTGCACCGAGGCCCATGCAGATAAAGCCCATGTAAGCACGCACGCGGGAATCTGCATTGAGCGTGGAGATGAGACACCATGCTGTAATGTTGAAGCATTGTCCAATCATCGAAGTGATCTTTGGGCCCAACGTGTCCATCATTGCGCCAGCAACAGCACTCATCGTGCAGTGGGTAGCCAACGTGATGACGAACAAGCTCTGTACAGAAGCATCCTGTTGATCACATATGTAGTTGTTGCCTTGTTGCCGCTGGTCGTCTACAAAACCTCCCTTACCGTCAGGAGTGCACTTGAAACTGAATACTCCGGCCTTTAGGAGCATTGCTGAGAGCGGCGCCCAGCCAAAGTAAACGCATCCCGTCATAAACGTCTGGAGAATGTAGAGTAAAAGCAAAACGTAACGGTTCAGATTGAGGGGCGTTGCTTGTTTGGCGCCCGGCAAGTCTGCCCGCGGCAGCACACGACGCACCATCTGCAGGGCTTTCAAGGCCCACCAGCCTCCAGAATCTTTTTGCTCCGTCATGTTCTGGCATAAAAGAAGAAAGGGAAGAAGCCGTCAAGCACCGCCGCCTTGGGCGAGACAAGAGACTTCACGAGGCGTACCAGTGGTCACTGCTCAGGGGGGCCCTCGTTCGATGTTAACTGCTGCACCCGTGAAGAGTAAAACATGAAGCAGCGACCAGAGTGGGACTCAATTGACATCTGAAATGATTCCCATGATTGCTCTTAGCATATAGCCACGTTGCTGTGTTTGCGTACACATTGGGCACCAGGCTGGTCCAGCATGCGCCTAGCGTCGTCTCGGTCATGCTCAAACGAACCACGGGAAGTGTGGTCACAAGGGAACAAAATTTCTCTCGCCAAGTAAATATTTTATCACTCTTCATGCAAGAAAAGTTTCATGTGGGGAGCTTTGGCGAAATCCAAGTCGAGGTGCCCAATGCAACAATTACCCGGCATAGACGCTCCTTGCATGAGTTGCTTCACGATGCTTAAGTGCACGTACCATTCTCAAAGACTACGCAGTGAGAATAACCGTAGGTTTTTTGTGGCATCTTGTCAATCATAAAGGGAAAAGTCGCGATGCATTTGTATCTAGATCATCTGCCCGTTACGATCGCTATTGCTCACCAGCGCGCGGCCAGCTACGCCTTTGAGCACTAATACGCGTGCCCGCCTTGGGGGAAAAGACAAAAACGGCAAAAGGATTAAATTTTAAAGCAACCTAGGTGTTGAGTTCATGTCGCACTGTTTTGGTACCTTCAGGGGAGGTGTGCTGACTCCTGGAGGTTGTTAATATCAACTTTTGTCCTCTGTATTTCATATAAATTAGATTGCTCAAATTGTCTTCGTATTGGAACTAGGTTTTGTTAAAAAAGAATGGAGCAAATGTTGAGTGCGAAGTTGTATCAGGAGACGGCACGACCCTCTCTGGTTGTCTCACAGGTAGTCAGTTTCCCGAAGGAGCTTAGCTGCTAAATGGGGCAATTAAGCATGGCATTTTCAAGTAGGTCACCTAAGCAACTAAGAGAGACGAAACATGCTATAGTTTAGTTTTAGCGACACTTGCAACACACGGACAGTTTCATTCTAGCTTTGTGTCAATATGGATGCCAGTTGAAGGGTCGCGCGTGACACTTTTCAAAAGCACCAATACGTGCCCGCAGCTTAGAACTGCCCGTTTCTTTGCTTGCAACCGTCCCAGCTTCACATGTTTCATAGAAAACGTGGGGGAAAAGGAAATGGTCCGCCCTGTGCTAACAGAATCCACAGGACATTTCGGGCCCTTTATCGGACCTGAAAAAGGTACTTAGGCAGACAAACACCTTCTATCATTACTATCTGCTACTTGGGAGAAAAACCAAAAAGTTCAATCACTGAGGTCAGGGAAAAATCCTGGCATGGGCAATTGCGGCACTAGCTTTCACCTTGGAGAGTTGCGCAAGGCCACGTTTTAGGATACTAGCTCCACTTGTGATCCGGAAACTTTCATTCCAATGAAAAATCAAACAATGCTTTTATTGGATCGCCTGTCAGCTGTATTTCATTGTCAAACAGTGTCAAAACTCTTTGCTCTGAAGTGTCAAACAGTTTCAAAACTCTTTGCTTTGTAGCCGAAGCAACGGCCATGCTCCATATTCAAAGATTTGTTCGCGTGGGTTATTTCATATCTGTCAATATCTCGTAATCTTCAGCTCGATATTTCCGCTTGCGACGAGCTCAAGTCTGCTAGTACTATGTAGTTTGCTTCTTCACTTTATCTTTCCGAAAGTGTTTTTGATAGTGCGTGGAAGCACCAGTGGTGCCCCCCCACTACATTGTATTGGCAGTGCTATGCTTCGCACCGTGCTAGTGGAAAGCTCGTCAATGGAATTCAACTTTAGCCGGCTAAAGCGAGACCACTGGAGATGAAAGAAACGCACTTGACCGTTGACCTTTGGAGCTGAGAAGATGGGACCTCAGCAGTGGTGGGTCAAAGAGAGAGAACACTGCATAGAGAGAAGTAATGAATGATCCTCATAAGAAGAATCAACGTGTTTATTTCCGCTTTAGAGTGCAGCTGTCAACTGGAACTGCTTTTCCCTCAGGCAAGCTCCGCGATGGCCAGCCACCGAAGCAGTAACTGATATGCTAAAGCTAAATAATTCCTCGTTTGCTGAAAGGCATCTTACTCGCAGGGTAGCACGTTAAAAGGAAAAGATAGGACTGATGACTATGAGGGTCAGCATGCTGTGAACAGATGTCAGTCCTGTTGGTAAACAGGCTTCGTGGAGTCTCACATTTTGGATCGATTTCGTTTGCCTAAATCATGCTCATCTCCTAGATAATATACCTTGTTGTAAATGTTTTGATGTGTTCGTCAGCTCTTCAGTCTGTTTTCCCGCGCCTTTGAGGCCCGTTCAGCTTGGGGCTGGAGTGGACCAAATCCGCACATTTGATTTCTGTGCGATCGACAATCGTTAACCCATTGGCAATGTCACCTTTTCGTATTACTGTGGGTGAAAGTGAGTAGAGAACCCTTTTTTTGACTTCGTCTCAGTGGCAACGTGTTCACCGGGATATCATGGACCGCAGGCGGGTTTTTCAGCAGCGGACTGATTGAGTGTTTCATTTGGCTCAAACAACCTTCTACAAGCAAGGAGGCTGAATATTTTTTTCTGCTTTAGCGGCTTTTAGGCCGAAGCATTTCCTTTGTTTCGCCGAACAGAAACCGCCCGCGACCAGGGGTCACAGGAGTCGTGGTCACCCACGAGCCGTGATCGACAAAAAGGCCGTTGCTGCTGGCTTCCTAGCAGTCGCCTCTCACTAGAAGTTTTAAAGATATTAGCTTTTCTCACATGGCACTAAACGAAGACTCCTCCGCATGGCTTTGCTACCTTCCCTGCTGAGGAACCGCATAGTGTGCTCGCTGTCTTGCAATCCCCGGGGGGGTGCGTATCTCAGAGAGCACCGCAAGCACTTAGCGGCCTGCTGAAAGATGTTTGCATCTCCATTGCCACCTGGACCAGATCTGCCATCTGTTACTTCCGCCGGTGCCGCTGGCTTTGTGACCAGTGGAACTGAGTCACTGCAACGCGGCGCTGAACAGCGTCAGGGCCTCAAGAACTACCCTGCGGACAATCCCGACGGAAAACTCACAGGAGCATATACAGAGGGGACAAAGCTCACAGGAACCAACGCTTGCCCCGTCAAGCGCCTTTCATCTGTTGATGTCGAAGGCAGTGATGTAAACTTGACTGCCAGCCTAGACACTTTCATTGCTGGCGTTCAGGGACAGCGCCCACAGAACTGTCAAACTGCTGTGACATCCCACAGTCCCCAACCTGAAAGCAAAGACGAAGCTGGTGCCATCCACACAGGTAGTGCCAAGAACCCAGGAGAAGGAATATCTGGGGTAACTCGTGAACTACGCAGGGGCGGCACCATGGAAGGCTACGGTCGCTCATCGTACATGCAATCAGCACTTGGCTCTGTATTTCCTGAAGCGTATACAAATAGCTACGTGGTGCCAAGAGAAGGCGAAGCGGCTTCATTGCCAGCTACCAGCTCGTACCAGGTGGTCCTTTCGGATGGGACGTCCTACCCATCGGCAGTCTTTCCTGGAGGTAAGCAAGCTCATACTTATGTACGCCTGCTGTGTTTCAGAGCTTGGTAGCGTGTGCCAATTTTGATGTCGCTTCAAAGTGACGAAGCCACTGTGCTGGTCCTGTGCTATCTTCAGTCAGCGGTCGGGAATCCGTTACGAGGAGTTCACTTCCGCACGCTGCTGCGCCTCATAGCTACTTCTCCCCTGCAAACGTTGCTCAGGAGATTCCATCTTATCCGTATACGGAAAGTACAAACTCACGCCGTGCTGGCTTGCACAGTTCACTGTAGCGATGGCAGCAGGAAGCACTTGTTCCCGCTACCTGCCAGTGTCTTTGCACCTTTTTCACGTGCCCGTGTAGAATGCGGTTTTTTTTCCCCTCAGCAATTCACTACGCGGAGCCGGCAACTGCTGTGTCCCCAGTAACTGGTGGGACAACAAATTACTACACTTCATGTAAGACTGAGTGCCAGACAGCTGTAGCTGACACACTTCTTTTGTTCAAAGAAGCCTTTTGAGGTGAAATAAGTTGAACCTAGGTATCAGTCCCAAGGTTTTGTTCTCATTCAAAAAGTTCAGTTGCTGCGTGTGCACTTGAATAACGTGGTAAAGACCTTGCTTTGCAAGTCTGCTGCTCAATTCTCTTGGGCTCAGGTTACCGCCGGCAATTCCCAGCCTCGCCAATCGTGGCCGACTCTGCGGCAGTAGACGATGATGGAGTCCCTGCTGTTTCGCTGCCTCACGAGAAGGATTTTGCAGGGCGCAAAAGCCACGGGGTTTCGGATCAGCAAAAGACACAGAATGCTGAGGCTGCTGATAGGCCTACCATTACCAGTTTGACCGAGCCAATGCTGTTGGTCGATGGAATTATGGGTCTTCCACTCAGAGGACAGGCTCCTTCAGATCGCGGAACAGCTCTTCTAAGCAATCCACTAGCCCACAGTAGAGACGGCAGGCTAATAACTACAAAAAAGAAACTACTGGTAGGGCAGAAGGAAAAGTTAGAGTAATATTCTCATAGTTCCCGTCATTCCAGTCGTCAGTTGCAAATCACGACTGATGTTTTGTTTACGCTGCTCTGCTCAGCCTCGGCCCATGCAACTAATTCACGTGAATCGCTGGGACGGCAAAGAAGTCCTCACTGTTGGTAAGATTACTTTTTCCCTAATCAAGTCGTTTCGTTCCGTTTGCAGCAGTCGAGGACAGGCTCTCTTGCATGGTTTGCGGCCAGCGCTAGATTTTCTGGATGAGGTCTGCAGCACATTCGGAAGCTGATGCCTTTTATTGTGCTTCAGATGAAGGCGCTCGCCGGTGGCTTGCAGAGCTGTCAACTCGATACGTCGCCGTTATTTCAATTTGTGGAGAGCTTCAGACTGGCAAGTCAGGGCTAGCAAATCTTCTCCTTGACGAGTGGGTTTTTGCTTATTCCACTGCAGTTTATGACGGCATATCTAGATTTCGGCAAGGCATACGCACTCGCTATTCTTCTCAAGCCGAAGTTACAAAGAGTGAAAGATGCTTTCATGTGGCTTTTTCTGAATCGTGCAGCAACATTATGTCCAGCACCGTGGGGTTCGCTGTTGGGTCATCTACTGCAGCTCCGGTCGTCCACAAAGGCTCACGGTTTGTGCAGCGAGCCGAATCCGAGGGCAAAACAGAGGGGGTTTGGGTGTCAGCTGTGGAATCGGAAGGTGACAAAGACAACTTGGTGTACCTTGTCCTTGATTTCGAAGGAATCGGGTCAGTGACCTTCTCCAGCTCTCGTCATTTGGAGTTACAGTTGAGTGTTCGGGTGTAGCACGCTTGGAAATGATGGCTGGTAGAGCCCCTTGCCCCTGTGATGCCTGCCTTTTTTTGCTCCAGAAGCAGGAGAAAAACTGTAGAGCACGATCAACGCCTCTTTACCCTTGCTCTACTCGTTTCCCACTTTCTGGTGTTCGTTACGAGAGGAGCTGTCGACAGTGACACTCTTTTCAGCTTGGCATCTGTGAGTTGAATGACAGGTGGACACAAGGGCTTTAAGCTTACAGTGATGTGCGTACGAATGTGGCATACTTACTCGCGGACTAGAATTTCGCCTGAGTCCCCAGCTTGCTAGCCTGCACGTTCATCTGTCTGTTTTAGGCATCGGCATGGACTCAACGTTTGCGAATGACCCACGGAGGCGTAGACCGTCCGAACCAGAAGCCGCCAACGCCAAGCCATGGGGGTCCAACTCTATCCCCTGCCGCAAAAGGCAAGGCAGACATGACATCGCTGCCACCAAAGCCGGGAATTGGTTCGTCTTAGCTCAAATTGTCTAGATTCCGTTTCTTTAGAGTTTTCTTGGCTGAGCTTAAGTACGTAATTAGGGCAGCTGTCGCCCAGCTGTAGAGTTCATTGTGGGATCACTGTACAGCAGGTTCTAGCCCCCACAAAGCCTGCAAAAAAACAGTATATTTGTAGCACGTCGAACTATGGAGTCGAAATCTGCTTTCACAGTATGTACCACCGGTTTCGTGCGGGGTATTATCAGATCCCTTATCTGATTGTGATGATATTCTTCTGAACGCGCCGCAGCTTCTTCTTCGAGCAGTTGGAGGGCTCCTGCTCTTCTGTGGGTTCTTCAAGACTTCAATATGTCCATGGTCGACGAGCAGCAAAACCCTCTTACAGCTGGCGACTACCTCGAAGCCCTCCTTAGCCTGAGTGTATCTAGAGAGACAAAACACCTCAGCAAGTTGGCCTTAGGCTTGGAGAACCCTCAGATTCGCATGGCTCGCCAGGAGGTATCCGAGCTATTCGAAGATCGTGACTGCGTCGCTCTCCCCTCTCCGCTTGGACAGTATACAGCGTATTCGCAGCAGCCGCCATCAGGTCAAACTCAGACACGGGCTCTGGAGTCCGTCAGCGTCTCGGAATTTGTTCCCCTTTATCAGCGACGGCTTGCGCAGCTACGTTGCCGCGTTTTCCGGGATTGCAAAGGGAGGGCTCTCGATGGGACCGCACTGACAGGCATTGCTCTCACAAGGATCTTGGAAAAGCTTGTCGAAGGCATCAATGAGGGAGAAGTTCCGGAGAGTGTCCGGTTGCTCGGCTCCATTCAGCATGATGAATGCCGGCGCTGGAAGCAAGTGTGCGAAGAAGCATTTACGAAGGATCTCAGAGAGGCCTTTCAAGCAAAGTTACCTGTTACCACAAAGGAACTACAGGAGGGAGCGGAACAGTTGCAACGGAAATATTTACAGCATTTCAAGATCCACGCGATCGGTCAGCTAGGCACTTTGCCGTCATACCTGCCAAACCCAGGCAAAGCTGTAGTGCACCTAGACTTTCTCAATGTGGCCTGTATGTAACCATTGAAGCACAAAATACAGAGCTGCAGCTGTGACTTTCTAGCCCTTTGATTTTTTGGGATTCAGGCGACGAAGAGGTTCTTCGTCACTACAAGACACAGCTCAAGGAGAAGCTTCGGCGTATCACTGAGCGAGCGGTGGAGGAGAACGATGTACGGGACGCCAGTTTGAACAAATGATGAGCCTTTAGCTTCATTTTTGCACCCTCGTAAAGCTCCCTTTTAGTTCTCCGATCTTGCCTATTAATCGGTTCCACTTTGTGCGATTCATTATTCCTAGTGATTGAAGTACACTCACAGAGGCTTTCCTTGGCACGTGGTTGGCGCCTTTTGAGTAGCGCGGTGTGTTTCCGAGTTAATTGGTGCCAGCACATTCATTTACTCACGTCTCTGATCAACTGAGTTTTTCAGAGACACGCTGAGTGGAAATGCCGGCAGAAGGCAAAGCTTCTCAGTGACAAGCTTGGCATTGACCAGAAGATTAGCGGGAAGCTGTACATGGATCTCCAGGCACTTAGCGACGACCTTAATTTGCTACGCCAAGAGTAAGTCCAGAGAACGACGACGAGAGAAAATTTTGGTCTCACATGCCTAGCATAAGCGGTTAGTTTTTTTGCCTAGTTTTCATTTGACACAGGTACAACGCGGAGGTACGGGGCCCTCAGCATGTACACCAGCGAGTTCTAAACGACTACATTGACCAGCTGCTATCCAAAGGTGCAAAAGCCGTTGCTGACGCATTGAAGGATCTCGCGCGTGACTCAGAGGTATACGAAGCACGCTGCATCCAAATTTCCAATTTGGAGAATTGTTGTTGTTGAGTGTCACTACAAGTTATGTGTCCCTAGCCCTTTCAACGAGCTGTCTCGGCCGTTGCTTCCAACCTCGCACAAGCGGGACTTTTTTTGCTGAATCGTTGTTTTTGGATCAGCGGACGGCTGCGTTGCTTCATCAAAAAACGATGGATGCCGAAAGGAAAGGCGACAAGGCAACAAAGCTCGAACAGGAACTTCAGAACAAGGACAAGTAAAAATGCTGACGGGTTTACTTTAAATTTGAATAGGTGTAGTTTGGAGCATTGATGCTTGAGATGAAGGACTAACAAGAAAGTGGGTTGCTTGTTTTGTTACTTCAGCGAAGCTGAACAGCTCCGGCGTGAGCTTGAGGATGAACGTGAACAGCAAACATTGCAAGAGGAACGGCACAAACAGTGAGTACCTGCACCAGGAGGCTGACGCCCTCTGAGATATATCTCACGCTTGCAGTTGCGGTTCCACTTTCCAGATATTGAAGGCAGCCTGTGGCGTTTGTTTTGCTACGTGCATTTCTAGGGAGACGAAGGAGCTACGCCGAGAACTAGCGGAGCAGAGAGAAACCAACCAGCGGCTGAGCGCCCTCTACCACTCACGGGTAATGGATGAAGACGATGGATACCGCTACGGCGTGCGCCGTAGCAAGCATAGTGCCGTGGGCTTGAACGACCAGCCACGTTGTTTTGGGAACAAGTGCACAATCATGTGAATGAAGCGCTGTGAAATCCTGTCTGCAACTGTCGTTTTTCAGTGGAGCATAAGTTACTCCCACGCTATTCAAGTGAAATCATGGGCAAAAGCACAACTTGGTGACACAAGTTTACCAGTTTGACTCATTGAAGTAACGCATTGTCTGTGGCTTTCTCGCGCTTGAATTGGTTCTGTTCACTGCTGTGGTGGACAGTGCATTCCAGTCCTTATGCCGGTGCAGAGCCAGCCCCTGTGTGCATTGAAGAGCGGATTGAGGCTTGACTGTTTCTCCCCTTTGTTTTCGATTATTATTTGAATCAGTAGAAGCATAGCGGGGCCGTAAGAAAAGAGTCACACTACATACAGTGCTCTGACTTCGAGTTTATTGCAGATAGGTTTACTAACTGTTTATGATTGCACATTTCTGCAAGTCGATAAGTTTACTGGCGTAAGACAAGCGTTTACATTACCCACAGTGCGCTGACTTCGAGTTTATTGTAGATAGATTTACTAACTACGTACGATTGCACATTTCTGCAAGTCATTGTACAGTTCAATGCGCTTTGCGTGAAAGGCCACCTTGCAACTCACTTCGGAGTATAACACAACTAGCTGTTTTGCAATAGTTAAGCTAAGTGCAGTTTTCCCACTTTCCTGGGTCACACTTACGGGACGACATGGACTTTAAAATAAGGGTTTTCTTAGGTTGGGATTAACCGCTAAATACAAGCACGGATCGCTTCACTGTGCACTCGTTTACTTGCTTAAGTGGATTGCTCATGGTTGCCTTAACGCGTAGTTAGTGCTTAATCCCACGCAGCGTCAGCCAGGCTTAAACCACAGGCTCCCCGTATGGGCTGCTTCGCCGGTCGCTGGACGCTTCCTACCTAGAAATGCCACAAAACCGCTGTAGAGGAAATATCCACTGAAAAGATGGCAAGTCAGTATCGACTTCATCGTCATAACGGAGGAGTCAAACAGCAGAGCCCCTAGTCAGCACTGCAGGCGAGAATCGGGCCCATCGCCCGCGACACGTAGGCTACTTTAGCAAGAAGCTATACAGCATCTGTGGCCTTGCACGTGCCGTTTGACTCGTGAGTGAAGACCATCCCTTCAGAGTGTCTCATCGAAGTTGGTAAGGAGTGTTGGGGGGACAGTTGGTTCCCTGATATGTCCTCGTCATGACAGGCGTGCAAGGATAATTACTGCGGTGTAGATTCTGGCTGAATGCAAGACGCTGCTCAAAGTTTTCGTGAGCGTACATGTTGCCTGTCACCGTTGCGTACGTCTGTTGCGCCATCCTGTTGACTTGCTCTTGCTCGATGCGCATTTGATCTTCGTTCGTTGATGAAGCTGTGGCATACGCAGTGCCGCCTGGCAACTCAGTTATTCCATTGTCTTTTGTGTAGAACTCCGGTCCCTGTAGACAGCAAAAAGGAAGCTCACTAACACCCAATAGAGAGAAGACATGTGTAATAACTTTCACGTCAAGGTTTAGTAACTTCCACGGCACTTGCTGCGGGCAGTGATCAGCAGCAAGGAAGGCATGACTTTTATGAAACTAGGAATAAGGATATCTAATGAATTAAGGCGCGTACCGGCATGCAGTATTGCATGAGACCGCAGCCCGCGGGGTCTATGCAGTCTGCAGTCGCTGCGTTGCAGTGAGTAGCGGTGGATGCATCTAGAGGGCAGGCTTGGTTGCACAGAAGGTCTCCAGGGTTCAGACACTTGTACTGTCCCACCCACATCTTGGGCTTATCTTTGTTCGGGTAAAATATGTAAGTTCCATTTCCATTTCCAACTTGTTCTGCATACACAAAAAGAATGAAGGGAACGAGTTGCTCGCGTACATTGCCACCACGTTCTCCAAGTACAGCTTCCCTCAGAGAGCTATATTAGGCCGTTTCAGGTTTCACTGAGTCTTACTGGAGAAATCGAAAGATCTCGTTTGGTCTAGTAAGCGTTTGGGGAAGTCGGGGTCCTCAGGAAGCTCTGCATCGCCCTAAGAAGCACCATTTGGCAGACAGCTTCTATAGTGAACGCATGCGCCAGGTAAAAAATTGGTTACGCGCTGTGACAAAACTGCTAAGATTTCACAAGCCTTCAATGAAAAATTCAGGGGAAACCCAACCGTTCAAGTCGGTCCTTGGCGCACTGGCGCACCCACTAGCGCATGCTACGCAGGAAATCAACCGTCATAAGGCTCTAATTGCTGGCTCCGAAAACTTTGAAAATTTTAAGAGTAACTTGTCACGACGTGAGTTAACGCCCATCTGGGTTTGCGCAGATGAGGTACTCTCTACGAATGGCAGGAATTCTGAAGTCCACGTGAAGGGATACCAGTAGCAAAATCCGGGTACACAGACTGATACTCTTCCTCATTAGAGTCTCTCAGATACTATGTAGAGATGTATTTACCTCTCTGTAGGTCTTGACGTATGTATGGCAACGGAGGTCCTTGGCAGCGACACGCTTAGGTTTGTCGTCGGCGCTGGCACTGTTTCCCATCGTAGCAGCTGTCTGCGCCGCTGTTGGATAATGATTTGCTAAAAAATGACCAAATTGAAGTGACAGATTATGTGGTAGATAGTCTATGGGTCCCAATGATTGCCTGGTTGGGTGCCCGAGGCAGCGAGCTCAAATCGACGTGGACAACGACGTCAACACCACTGCTGGTTCAAAGAGATGGCCCCCTCCACACATGGACAAAAGCGCTTTCAGTTGAAAAAAGAAGAATTCAAGAGAAGAAGACCTTTCGGACGGCTCAAATGGGAACAAATGGGTCCTACGAGCAGCAAGGGCAACATGTGGGCGGCACCGGAACGAAGTCGGCTGGCCGGGCACGAGACGCTCGTTTGATGCACTGACGGCGAAGACCGCAAACGCTCCATTCAGTGACTTAAAACTTCGCCAATAAGTTCACAGAAAACAACTTGTAGTTGAAGTAGAAGGATTAGATGAAAAGCTTCTTGAAATTTAAGTTAATTCTCCGCAGCCATATGGTGGGCAGTTTGTCGGTCCACCATCATCGTTGGGCATGCGCGCCCTCTTCACTCATTCTCAGAGTAGGAGGACCTACTCTATCCAGTAAAACGTACCTTTATGTTTTTGAATGCCGAATAGTCGCCGCTTTCTCTTTGAAACCTGTGTCTGCCTCCATCATGATCAGCGGCTGGCACAAGGCGTGGGCTCGAGGTGCTGAAGAAATCTCAGTTTCAGCAAAATATTTATATGCAAGACGGCAGTGCAATGCCAAATGGTAGAAGAAAGTAGAAGACTATTGTTGAAGAATGGGAAGGGGGGTTTTGGGAGGGGACTAGCCCCGTTGAAATCTCCACAATGCTTCCGCCATGTTTGGGTAAAATGCATCGTGTTCTAACCGAGACCGCACCTAAGCTGATTGTCCTGCTAGCCACGAACTAGCAAGGTGTTTTGTCTGATTTGCAGAAACATCCAGAGGAGTTTGCGGAACATTGGAAGGACATAAGTAGCCGTACACATGCTGAGAGATGACACACACCTGCACCCGTTGATGATGCTAACGCAATTATGCGAGTGTTGACTAGAATCAACCTATCTCTACTTACATCATATTCTCCACTTTGTTCTGCTGCATATGCTTTTTTGGCCTTGTACATGGACCCCGCTTGGCGGTTTGCATTCCACGTAACAACTCGCGCCTCCTTGCACTTCCAAGTACCCAGAAGCAAAGAGTAATATAATTCAACTCAAAAATATGAACTTGCGCTCATCTATTCCAGGTTGGGTAGGTGCTGCATTCTAGAGACGCGAAATCCGTGTACACGGGTCATTATTAAATAAGCCTTCAAGCACAAAAATTGTGTTGCTACGCCCCTAGTATTGGTTCCAAAAGCGCTGAGACGCCACCCAATGCAGCACAGACCAAACATGCAAAAAATTCGAGAGAATTTTTGTGAAGAAGTTTTGCGGCTATTTCTGGTGGGCCTTCATGGTGCCCTGCCAGGGCACCATGAAGGGCAAAGTTGCAGCCTGTGACGGTATAATGTGACAAGTAGAATCGTGAGATTGACCGCTTTACTGAGCATAAATCCCGAGCGAACGCTCATTCCGAAGCACTAGAGGTACTTCCTTATTCACTTTTGGGGCACAGTTCGTGATCAGACTGCCATCCTGAGGTAAGTGCTGCTATTGCAGAATGTAACCGGCGGGCAACGCTGCCTGCGTTCTGTAGCATGTACTGATGCGATTTCATAGAGCATTCCCGTGCGGAATAACTTACCATAGGCGTTGCCTGCTCAGTGGTAGCTCACAAAAACAAACCCAGCCTGGGCCTCTACAAATATTTTAGTTTTTGCAGTACCGAGTCGGGTAGCCCTGTCCCGACCGTGTCTATTTTGCACGAGAAGAAAAAGACTTTCAGACCTTCCTTGCATTATACACCAAGCATAACACTTTTTGGGTGCTGTTCCACGCTTTGATGTGTCGCCAATAAGGGAACTTACAGTTGGAAAGCCTGGCAAGTGTAGATTCAATGTACATTTCAACGGCACAAGCTCTTGCAGTTTCAGAGCTATGCCTGAGCGATCAATGAGAGAAGTGTGGATCTGTAAATTTGACAGTGCTACTCAACTAGCTCTTTGGAGTAAGAATGTTTTCACGCTGCTTCTCCCATTTCGTTTGCCTTCCATCACTTTGACTTTTCCCGTCTTTTTTGGTGTTTTGGCGAGCTTCCGCTGGGCAGTCTCTATGAGGACATCTCCACAGCAGGCTTTGTGGCTGCGTTTATGGACGGCCAATTAGAGAAGTGCACACCACACGTTCACGGCACAAGTTCTGTGAAGCCTGAGATTTGTGTTTCAGCGTCAGTTGATACGCGGAAGGTTCTTGTTTCAGATCGCGGAAGAGCTGCTAACTGCAGCGAACGTAACGTTGTCCTGAGTAACCGACTATTGTAGAAGCATTCTTAACAACGCGCACAAATGGTGTAAGTGATTACGTAGAATCAAACACTTTTTTTTAAATCCAGAAATTTTTAGTGGATACAAATGGAACTGGAGTCTATTTGCAGCGTCTGACCCCTGTGTCTGCGAAGTTTCCCCGCCTGCTGCAGAATGCAAACAGCAAAACCTTTTTCTTGCTGTAGAGCTAAGAAGAACTCGCCACACTCAAAATACTGTTTCTCTAAACATACTTTATCGTAGGTGTACTCCGGATGCGTTTGAATCCAAGCCACGGACCGAGACTACTTAAGGGCTTCATTGCACTGTGCAGCTCTGTCAGTCAATTCTTGCTGGCGTAGGCTACCACTTGAAGCTAGTTCTTGAAACGTGTGTAGCTTGACTTATATTTAATAGAAGTGCGCTTTTTGATTAGCGAAGCCCTAAATGAGCGCGTGCACACTCGACAGACTTGGGACGCCTACCCCCCTGGCTTGTAAAGAGGGCTAGCGAACGTCCTATTCCTGGCCCCACAGAAAGCTTCAAATATGTTTATTATAGAAACTATCGTTGATTATATAGTGCCTTAGAGAGATTAGCTCGTAGGCAAATGCTCCATGAGCATGCATTGTAGTGCTACATGCAATGAATTGAGCACGTCAAAGGACGTTGATACGCCACGGAAACTCTAACGAATTCGTTCAACCTACAAGTTGGCTATAAATTCAACTGCATGTAAAAGAAAGTTTTGTTGGTGGCTAGACTCTCAGACTGTGCGGGCAAACCTAGCGTTTTGGGGTGGCGTTGACCCAGCTAGCAGAGTCTCTGTACTTGCCGATCAGTCGATTAGTCGGGCGTTGCGGAAAGGTATCAGTCCTTTAGCTCCTTTTCTAAACCCTTCAGAACTCCCAGAATTCCTACATCAAGCATCAAGTGTTCAATGTGCAAATATTCCCATGCTGGCTTTCCGTCGAGTTGCGCGATGGAAATTAGCGGGCTGTAGTCACTCACCCAGGCAGGCGGGTTCTTTTGCTGTCCTGTACGGTCTAGCACCAGTTATGGAACAATGAAGGCGTTACGTGCAGGTTCGTGTCAAACCCGCTTTCTTTATCAGCCCGTTTGCCTGTCTGTGTCCTCTCTGTTCAGGAAATGTTCACTTGATGTTTAGCACTAAGTTTAGAAGACCAGAAGCGCCTGTCAGTAGCAATCGGGGTCACGGCGGTGCCCCTAACGGCCCTACAGTTAGGGAAGTGCTGACGCTGTATTCTTCCCCCCTACTTTTGTCTGCCGGAAGTTTACTGGTTTAGGACTGTACCCTGCATTACTTAAGTGCACCCAGTAGAACTCTCTGGGGATTCATGTGCACTGAAATGTCCCGGTGCCTAGGGCCTCCTAAAACCTTTAACCGTGGGTATCTGTTCTAAAAATCATTACTTGTATAAATGGATTCTGGGTCGAGACAACATGCCTTCCCCCAAGTCGATACTGCGACGGACCCAAAGCCAAACTATCAAGAGTCCCGGATAGATTAAAGCCACCTCCCTCCAGACCGTCAGGAAAAAGTGTACTCGCGATGGCAACATATTTGTCTAATCCAGAATCAGCAAAAAAGATGCCACTGAGTGGTTCCGTGCATATCCCTCATCGCATCGGGAGTCATCCCTGGCCCGCAGTGTTGCAGCGTCTCCTCCTGCAACTTCCACCTCGGTCGTAACAGTATCTACCCTCATGATCGGGTAAATAAGTTCACGAAACCATGCTTTACCTGCTGTTTTTCGTTTCCATTTTCCATGTGCGCCTGAGACATGCCTGCGCGCCAGTACAACTACACCGAGCCCTGCCTTCGTTCCATGTAGCGCTTAATTAAGTAACAAATATGATTGTTAAGTACGTTGATAAACTAGTGAATCATTTAAAGACGAATATAAGGCGAGTAAGCCTACATACACCAAACCGCGAAAGGCCGGAAGCGGCTGTAGACCGAGGCTGCGGATGCTGCGCCTCGAGTGCTCCAACCCGAATGACGACAGCGCGGTAAGGGCAAAAAACACTCAAAGTATGATGACTCAAACATTATAGGAACTCCATTCATAAGAATGATAACATTTTCTCCGTAGAAAAAAAAATTGAGCTGCAGAACATCTACGAGAGCAGTGGCCGTGGACATCCTACACCCACAAAGGCCTAGCCTGAACAGACAGCCCCACTTGTCTGTCGCCCGTAGCAGCTTCATGGTTTACCATTATCTGCAAATACAACTAAACTTAAGTAAATCAGAGCGTTATTTTCCCTTCAAGCGAAAATGGGGGGACACCCTGCTCTGCTAGTTCTGGCCACCCTGGTGGCGGCCGCCTTTGTGTCTTTTGTCGGAGCTTTCCAAACTTCGCGAACAAGCTCCGTTATGGGCCCTTCAAGTCTTCACGGGATGGGATCTTTGAGATCCACAACTTTGGCGCCTACTAGGCAGATGGGCTCGAGTTCCTTGGCAACTTTCGCCGCCCCACACGTTGTCAGGCAGGCCCCGTCATCCACAGGTGTCTTCGTGAGTAATTCTCGAGTGCAGAGTCATTCGATCTCCCTGCTACGTATTTTATGCGGTTTATTTTTGGTGTTCCGTAGATTTCATGATCAGTTGGTGGAAGAGGTGCGCAACCACGTGGACAGCATGAGTGGCATGGGAGGCTGTTGTGCTCGCAGGCAAGAAGATCGAAGAGAATCATCTTGGCCGATGAATGCAGAAACCAACTGCTAGAGGGGATTCAGCAAGTTGCTGATGCTGTTCGCGTAAGACGCTGTTCTTGCCTCCCTGAAGCGTTTTTCGATTCTAGGTATTCTTCTCTAGCGCCCTGGTTGTTACGTTGGTGGGTTTTTGCATGCACGCCGTGTAAAGGGCTTGCTGCCATTGGCATGCAGGTAACACTCGGGCCTCGTGGCCGAAACGTGCTATTGGAGAAGGACTACGGGCCTCCGCTGATTGTGAACGACGGAGTCACAATCGCACGGAACATAGAGCTTCCTAATAGGGCACACAATGCAGGAGCGAAGCTTGTGCAGGAAGTTGCCTCAACATCTGACGAATGGGCTGGAGATGGGACTTCTTCCACAACAATTCTCACAGCGGAAATAGCGAAGAAGGTACTATTCGTGGCCCCGTGGGTCCCAGGCCTGAACTAAATCTGGAAACCCTAGTGGCTGGTAGACCTAGTGATTGCTGAGCTTCGTGTGTGTATAGGGTGTTGAGTACGTGAACCAAGGCCACAACCCTATTCCTTTGCAACGCGGTATTCAAAAAGCTGCGCGCATCATGATGGATGAAGTGAAGAAGCTTGCGAAGCCCGTCAACGGTTTCGGCGACTTGTTGAACATCGCGACTGTTGCGACGAGCGGAAACGCCTCGATGGGCGAAGTGATTGCGAAGGCTTTCGACAAACTGGGCAACCACGCTGCGATTGTGCTGGAGAACAATCCATCGCAAGAGGACAATGTGGGCAAAGAAAGCTCACCCTCAGGAGAATCTTGAACCCACATGGATACCGTTTACGTGTCTGAACGAGAAAAGAACTCAGTATGAGTGACACTGCGGTTGTCCTTTCGTTGCAGCTTGAATTCACGGAAGGTTACACCTTCGAGAGGGGCTTTAGCTCACCGTACTTCCTGCTCGGCGAGGAGGCAGACTTCATTGAGTGGAAGAACCCCCACGTGATGGTCTGCGACTACAAGATCGAGAGCGCTCAAGCCATGTTGCCGATTCTCGAGCACTTTGTCCGAACTAAGGAGCCGCTCGTTATTATTGCCGAGGACTTCTCCACGGACATGCTTCAGACTTGCATCATTAACAGCATGCGGAGGCTGCTCAAAGTGGTGCGGGTTCACAGCGGAAAGCGAGGCTGTATGGCACACAAATGAGACATCCATAGAAACGGCGCTCATACGCAGCTAAATGCAAACATTCATTTCAAATTTGTTTGTTCAGGTGACCATCCGTGCCCCTTCGTTCGGTGAGCGGCGCAAGGACTACTTGCGTGACATTGCAGTGGCCACAAACGCCCAACTGATCTCGAAGGATTTGGGGCTCCCGCTCGAAGATGCGACTGCTGAGCACATCGGCAGCGCTCAGGGTATAGTTGTAAGAAAGGATCGGACGTCCATATTGACAAGGCCTGAGTTCCAACAACAGATTCAAGATAGGTGAGTTGCGGCCGTGCTGCTGGTGTTCTTGCATTGTTAGCTGTTACTTGTTGGCATTCCGCGTGGCTTATTACTGGCGGTCCTGCGTTTTCCAAAAGTAGTGAAGGCTTTCTTTCGCCATGGCTATGACTTGTGAACCGCAGAGTTCAGAGACTCCAGGCAGAGATCGACTCAGCCACGTCGAAGTTCGACAAGGAAAAATTGGGCGAGCGTGTTGCTGCCCTTTCAGGAGGCATTGCAAGGATTATGGTATGTTGCCAACAGACTTCGGGATCAACTAAAAGCGGAGGATTTCCCTGTTTGCGTGCTAGTTATCCTATGAGTTCACAACCAGTGGCAATTATTCAGCTTCTTGCTTCTGCCTGAGATCTGCAGATTGGCGCGTCCACGGAGACAGAGCAGAAAGAAAAGAAGCTGCGGTACGAAGATGCCATCAATGCAGTCCGAGCTGCCATTGAAACTGGGTACGTGCCTGGCGGCGGCGTGACGTACCTGGCGCTTAGCACTGAGCAGTTCCGGAAGACAGTCCTGGACATGGTGGAGAAGACCGCTAGAGAGGAGATGAAGGGAGTCGATGAGTCAACTGGCGAGGAGTTCCAAGTTGTTGGTAAGTGCTGTCTGGCGCTCTCAGTTCCTGCTGCCTGTGCTTCACAGTGCGACTGCGGCGTGGGTTGTGACTTGCGCAGAGGAGATGGAAAGTGAAATCGAACTGCAAAAGGCAGGAGCCACCATTGTGGCGGATTCGATGGCATCTATAACTAAACAAATTGCATCAAACGCTGGTACGTTTTCCGTACAGAAACGCACACTGTCCTGGGCGCTGTCGAGTTCGTTTTCGATACATGCATGCAATCATGTTTTCTGTCTTCGGGTGATTGCTGCAGGCCTTGACGGCGATAGAGTGGTGAACGCAATCTTAAATGCCAAGAAGCCTTTCGGATTTGGCTGGAATGCAAAAACAAACAGGTTTGGTGACATGATCAGTCAGGGCGTCATTGACCCGGCCAAAGTGTGCATCTCCGCCATCGAACACTCAACCTCAGTCGCGGGACTTGTCCTCACAACAGAGGGCATGATGATTGAAGAAGAACAAGAGGCGAACAAGACTCCTCAAGAAGAAGCTGAACTGTGATCGGCGGATCGCCAGGTGTACAATGCCAGGAGGAGTGCCGAGTGCAAGTCACTTTGCCTTGCTTTCGGCGAAAACGATTAAGCAAGTTGCTTAAGTTGGTGGCCTTGACCAGAGGCATTGAAAACTAGCGAACAGCTATCTCAACTGCAGAAACCTGTTCTGGGTAGCGTTTGTGGAGGATGTTGCACAGCTTGTGTCGGCTCACTCCCCAGCTCTGATCAAACGGGTCATCTGTCTCGATCTGTGGCCAAGTTCTTCAGAGTTTTTGCCGCCAGCAGTGACACTTTTGTCTTACGGTGCTTCCAAACGTAACAGTCACCGAGTCTTTGTCGTGAGGCACGACGACTTCGATCGGTGTAGAAAACTTTCCTTCACCAACGGGGCCTGGGGGTGACCAGTGGTCACGCGCAAGCCCCGAGTGCAGGCCAGCTGGGGAAGTTACCTCCACAAGCATTTACTGCTTTTTGTTCAAAGTCTTGTGAGTGTCTGGCGCGGCGGCCAATTCATCTTTTTCAAAAAGTCCAGTGCTTCAGCCATACCGCTCAGTCCAGGAGTACACGAGCTCGCCGCCCGGCCCTTTGTCCAGCAAATGCGAGCAAAGATGTCTTTGCAGTTTTTCTCTCTTTGCCTTACCAACATCAAGCCGCATGAAGCCGGTCTCTCCCACCTGCAGTCTTGCAAAGTAGACTAAGGCTAGCACTGCGTCTTAGGAACAAGTCTTTACCCAAGCATCAATAAAGTGGAAAATGGCCTTGACCCGCAGCTCCTTGTGGGGCGGCAGGCGACCGAAACTTTTGCTGATTTCTCCCTGAGACCTTGTTAGTTGAATTCCCAGTCAAATGTACTTCGGCTCATACCTTTGCAAACTTCCCGTAGCCTCCCAACATGGATATTCCGGCGCATGACGACACAATTTCCTGTGCCGCTGCTCTGCAATTAGTGTTTCGTCTGCCTGGCTCGCAGGGTCTGCAGCCAACCTGGGTTGTCCCAACCTTCAGCTTTCCCTGCGGAGAAGTCTTCGCGGTGCGTTGTGCGAAATTGTGGCACGCCGTTGACCAGCAGGGGTCCTTGAAGGTTTAAAGAACTGATTATTCATATTAATGCGAGGCGGGATATAAAGATAGCGTTCAGTAACACCTGGTCGAAACGTTGGCATAGATGTTCATGGTGTCTTCGCTGTCCACGCTCAGTATTGTTGCTCGTGGGCTTGCTATGATGAAGTTCCCCGATCCATCGATGCCCATTTGAAACTGATCGGGATCATTCCCAATGCCGATCATTGCATTTCTTCCGCTTGCTGGCGCTACGCGCAGCTGTCCGACTACCATGCCCGCCTGCGCCGTGGGGGGCTCTGCACCAGCAAGTACTGCGTTGTACAGCGCTGCAGCTGCAGCAAACGCTGCTGAATGTAACATTGTCGCAAACTAAAATATCAAGCCTTGCATATGCTTTCTGCGTCCGGCCATGCGAGAAAAACCTGAACGCAGCTTTCTGCTGTGCGCTATTCTGGGATGTACGTCCACCTTCTATATGGACAAACTGCCTCATTGGAAGCTGAGAGCATGCATCGAAAAACATCTTGGCTCTGCAGAGTTTTTCCTAAAAAACATTTAAAAAGGGTCTGCCTTCATGGCTCAACCACAGAACGCAAACTATTCGCTTCAACTGTGAGAACCCAGCAAAGAAGGAACTCCCGTTTCCACACGCTGGCGTTCTCAGCCCCAGCTAAATAAAAAAACAAACGTCCTCAAAAATCGGAAGGAACAACACAACATTTCGAATTAGTGCTGCGAGCACCCTGCATGCCGCGACGAAGGTTTTCGTTAACGCCGAACAAGCTGCTGGCAACTGGCCAGCCATGAGGGAACTCACCCTGCTGCGGGATTGTGAGCGAGATGCATCATTAAGCTTCTTACGAGCCCTCACCCGCTTTCGAGTCTGAATTTGTTTCCGCCATTCTGGAGAAGTACTCGACAAAGGCCGACACAGCCCCATCCCGCCGCTCGTCCTGCAAAATGCGCCTCGCAGCAGTGCTCGCAGGCAAACTACAAGTGCATGCAACTGCAAAGGCCAAGCCACAAGTAAGTTTCTGTGAGACTTGAAATAGATATTCGTGAGAGCAAGCCCACCGTCTCTGCCCACTGCATTTGCAGCCGGTCACGCCCATTGTGAACTGCAACAAGAGACAAAAATTCAATAATGATTCCGCCTCCCTCCATCTGGCTGAGTTTCAGCTGGTGGCCGAAGTCGCAGAATTCGGGTGTCTCGAGAGACACCGGAGCCGGCGCTTCGCCGCTCGCGCTGCGCTGCCTCCGCTGCTGCTCATAAGCTTTTCTGCACTGAACAATGTAGTCCATGAACAGATGGAGGAGTTGCTGAAACACTGCAGCTTCCATCTCCACTTCATGCCGATAGCGCAGCGAAAGCAGCTGAATGCAGCGCGGCGGGCCTCCCGCTGCAGCAGCAGCAGCTGCCCCCACCCCTGCAGCAGACTGTGCAAATTGAATTTCTTCTTTGCTTCCCGGGGAGGCCCCTGCGCAGTCTGCTGCTGCAGCGCGAGGCCCGCTGGGCGCTGCAGCGTGCCCCTGTTTGCTGCTGCAGTGCTTGAGGCTCCCACAGCCGTTGGTTGCTGCTGCTGCTGCTGCTGCCACGAGGCTGTCGAAGTCCACCAGCAGGTGCAGGTCTTCCGCGGGAGTCTCAGCGCACAACTCTTTGCTGCTGCTTTCCTCTTTTGCTGCCCCGCCAGCTTCTTCTTTTGCTGCACTTCTTTTTGAAACTCGGAAGAACAAAGAGGGGGGGGGGAAGCAATAGGGAGAAGCTGAAGAGCAGCGGGGCCCTTGGGCGCTCGCCGCGGACTGCGGCAAGTACCTTCGCATTACTGGAGATTCCAGTAAAGCTGTCAACTGAAAAGAAACACAACACAAACCCCCACTTAGGCTTTCTCGCTGAGTCCGTCTAAGAGCAAAAGCATCTGCCCCCGCACACGCAAAAGGCAGCAGCAGTGGAAAGCAGCAGCAGCAGCAGCAGCAGCAGCAGCAAATTCGAAAGTAGCTCGCTTATAGGTCAACTCGTGTCTTTGACTCTCTGTTTGCAGCAATAATTCCATTTATTCAACATTTTCGGAGTTACTCACCGCGGGGTCCTCGCACTCCCAAAGCGCCTCTCTTGAACTGGCAGTTGCTGCTGCTGCTGCTCTTGAACTGGCAGCTGCAGCTGCTGCAGCTTCCTTAGGCGCAGCCAAAGTGCGGCGGAAGCAAAGATCGTGAATGTAGACAGAGACGCGGGGCTCTGTCTTGTCGAGAGGCACTGACACGGTCTGCCCCGAAGGCGGAGTGTGCACGGGAACTCCGAGTTCCCGGTGCAGCACTCGCGCCAGCTTCAGCATTCCCTCTTTCTCGCCGTGAACCAGCATAATGGCTTTCGGCTGCAAATGCCTCGCCAGCTGCTGGATCCCTGTGGTGTCTGCATGCGCCGAGAAAGACATGTACCTCACCTTGCACAACACCTTCAGCCGCGTCCTCGCGTCCAGCGGAATGTCGCGTTGTCCTGCGCCACCGCAAACAGCCTTCTCTTAAACTAAAGCATGCAGCTTCCTCGGAGTTGCCAATTCACTGTCACATTTCAACTATAAAGCATGCAGCTTCCTCGGAGTTGCCAGTTCACTGTCACATTTCAACTATAAAGCTACGTCGAAGGAGCCTCAACGGTCAAGTGACAGTGTAAAGTTGATATTTCGTCTATTTTGTCGAAGGAGCCTCAACGGTTAAGTGACAGTGTAAAGTTGATATTTCGTACGTCGAAGGAGCCTCAACGGTCAAGTGACAGTGTAAAGTTGATATTTCGTACGTCGAAGGAGCCTCAACGGTTAAGTGCCAGTGTAAAGTTGATATAAGCATGCAGCTTCCTCGGAGTTGCCAATTCACGGTCACATTTCAACTATAAAGCATGCAGCTTCCT
>NW_013651779.1:9198-15032 GCF_000499385.1 Eimeria necatrix | reverse complement strand
AGCAGCAGCAGCAGCAGCAGCAGCAGCAGCAGCAGCAGCAGCAGCAGCAGCAGCAGCACAGCAGCAGCAGAAAAGCTGATGATGAAGAGCGAGGTTGAGCGGGAGCAGCAGCAAGGCTCGTCAGAAAAAAGAGACGCAGAGGGAAGGCAGAAGACCAGCAGCAAAGGAAAGGCGGACGAACTGCTGCAAACCCTTTTTTAGGGTTTAGGGTTTAGGGTTTAGGGCTGCTGAGGGTTTCGGGCCAGGGTTTAGGGTTTTTTAGACTTGTCCAAATTTCGCGCCCTTCAAAGTTCCGCCGAACGCCTCCGGGCTCTTCCGAATCCCCCGTCCACGGCTTGCAGCTCAGGGCCTAGGGTTTAGGGTTTAGGGTTTAGGGTTTAGGGTTTAGGGTTTAGGGTTTAGGGTTTACCGTGGAAGAAGGGGAGTCTGTCGAGTCCCAGTTCGCCCGTGGCGTCTTCCAGCAAGTAGCCGTTGAAGGCCACGAGGAGCCTCAGAGCTGCTGGCGAAACTTCGCGAAAAATAAATTGTTTTGTAATTAATTTTTCAAAAGACTTTCTGGAAATAAATCCCGGATTTGTGATATAAGTTGGCTGCCACGGCCCGCCCCCTGCTGCTGCTGCTGCTGCTGCTGCTGCTGCTGCTGCTGCGCTTTTTCCCGCGTCGCTGCGGCTGCTCGCCAGCGCGCCGCGCGCTGCAGCAGCAGCACCCGCGCCGCTGCTGCTGCTGCTGCTGCTCGTGTCTGCAGCAGCAGCGGCGGCAGCAGCAGCAGCAGCAGCGGCTGCTGCGAGCCCCGAATACGCGGGTCCGCCAGCAGCCGCAGCAGCAGCAGCAGCCGCAGCAGGCGAAGCAGCAACCCCACTGCCAACTGCAGCAGCAACACCACCCAACACGAGGGGCCCCTCAGGCAAGACAGGGGGCCCTGCAGCAGCAGCAGCAGCAGCAGCAGCTGCTGCAGGGAAGGCCTGTGCAGCAGCTGCAGCACCAGCAGCTGCAGCAGCGCCGCGAGCCCCTGCAGCGGGCGCAGCAACTTCAGCAGCAGCTAGAGCAGCAGCAGGCGCAGCAGCAGCAGCAGCAGCAGTTCCCGCAGCAGCTGCAGCAGCAGCAGCAGCAGCAGCTGCTGCTGCACCGCGGGCCGGCCTCTCGTACAGTCTCTCAATCTCCGTCTCAGTCCTTTCAAAGGGGGAGTGGTTTGCTGCTGCAGGGCTCACGAGGCGCGTGCTGCTGCAGTAGCGCAGCAGCGCACCCCCGCTGCTGCTGCTGCTGCTGCTGCTGCTGCTGATGTTGCTGCTGCTGCTGCTGCTGCTCGCGTCGGGGAACACAGAAGCAGAAGACACACTCATTGGGCTGCCAGCAGCAGCAGAAAGGAAGCAGCAGCTCTCGGGGCTCCCGCGCAGGCTGTCTACCTGCTGCGGGTGAAATTGCTGCTGCTGCTGCTGCTGCTGCTGCTGCACTTGTTGCAGCTGCCGCTCCAGCTGCTGCAGCTGCTGCAGCTGCTGGAGCTGCTGGAACTGCTGCAGCTGATGCAGCTGCTGCAGCTGCTCTTGCTGCAGCTGCTGCAGCTGCTCCTGCTGGAGCTGCTGCAGCTGCTCTTGCTGCAGCTGCTGCAGCTGCTCTTGCTGCAGCCGCAGCTCCTGCTGCTGCAGCACCTGCGGCCCCAGGAATGCCAGCAGCTGCTGACTCTCCTCCGGAGTGCCAGCAGCAGCAGCAGCAGCAGCAGCAGCAGCTAAACGCACTCCGCCCACTGTACGCGCTGCAGGACTCCAGCAGCTGGCAGACTCGTAGCTGCTGCTGCTGCTGCTGCTGCTGTTGCTGCTGCTGCTCCCGCCGCCGGCCATGCTGCTGCTGCCACTGAGACTGCCTCTGCTGCACAGGTTGTTCTGGCTGCCGCTGCTGCTTTGGATGCTGCTGCTGCTGTTGCTCCTGTTGATGCTGCTGCTGCTGTTGCTCCTGTTGATATTGCTGCTGCTGCTGCTGCTGCTGCTGCTGCTGCTGCCTTCAAAGCCACTGCGGCAGTCCTCAGTTGCGTCGCCAATGCATGCAGCTGTGGCTGAGGAGTTGCTTGTATCGCCTTGCTGCTGCTGCTGCTGCTGCTGCTGCTGCATCTGCCAGCGCCGCTGCTGCTGCTGCTGCTGCTGCCGCTGCTGCTGCTGCTGCTGCGCCTTTCGTCCCGCTGCTGCTGCTGCTGCTGCTGCTGCTCCCGTCTCTCTTGCTGCAGCTGCGGCGAGGACTTTCCCGTTGTGTTGCTGCTGCTGCTGCTGCGTCAGCCCATAAAGTTGTTTGTTTTTGCCAAAGACACCCGAAGGAGTGCCTCAGTGTTGGCGGGAGCTGCTGCGCTGCTGCTGCTGCTGCTGCTGCTGCTGCTGCTGCACTGGCAGCTGCTTCTGCTGCAGTTGCTGCTGCGAACGCCGCCGCTTTGTCTTTTGGCTTTTGCTGTTGCTTCTTCCAACAGAAATTGTCAATTTGAATTTATTGAAAGTGGCAAAAATGAGTGCGGCAGCCCGCGTTGCTGCTGCTGCTGCTGCTGCTGCTGCTGCTGCTGCTGCTGCTGCTGGTCTCGAGAGGTGCAGCAGGCAGCAGCAGGCGGGGGTCCTCGGAGTGTACGTACACCTGAGCAGGCCCGCCAGCTGCTGCAGCAAATGCCATAATAGAATTGTTAATTATAAAACATTTAATTTATTTTTAATTAAACAAAAAGTGGAATTTGTTGGCTCGGGGACTCCGGAATGGCCCGGGGGCTGCACTCGAGGCCAGCAGCAGCAGCAGCAGCAGCAGCAACACTGCAGCAAGCTGCGCCTTCTGCTGCAGGGAGAAAGTTCGAAAAACCAATTGCTGCTGCTGCTGCTGCTGCTGCTGCTGCTGCTGCTTAAAAAGGATATTGCTGCTGTTAAAAAGAAAGGAGGAACGCGGCGCGGCTGCTGCACCAGTGGTCCTCGGCCCGCAAGACTGGAAAGTCTTTGCTGCTGTCTTTATTTTGTTTTGAACTTCAAAGTTTTATTTATTTTAAATTTATTTAAAAGATTAATCTGAAAAGAAAGCTTCTGCTGCAGCAGCAGGGGGCAGCAGGCCCGCTGCGCGCAGCGATGGACCACTGGTGCAAGAGTGGCTGCTGCAGTGCTGCAGCAGCTGCTGCGCTGCGCTCAGCAGCAGCAACGAGCCGCAGCAAACACTTTAATTCCATTTTAAATTAATAATTTAATTTAAATTTAAAATAATAATCTTTAATAAACTTCAAAATCCGCAATTCGCTTTCGTGGCCGTCCCAAGTGTACATACAGCTTCGGTTGCCCACGGCTTCCGAGCCTTGTTCCTCCTTTTCAGAAGTTTAAAAGTTTAAATATTATTTTAAATTCATTTTTAATTTAAATTTAAATTCATTTTTAATTTAAAATAACATTTAATTCTTCTTTTTGAACTCTTTTCTGCTGCCAATTCGCGCGCGCGAGCTCTGCGGGCTGGCAGCAGCAGCAGCGCGCAACTTGCTGCTCCCCAGACTGCAGCAGCAAAACTTGAATTCCCGAAACTTGAACTTGCAATAAAACAAAACTAAAAATAATTCTTTTTAAAAACTGACTGCAGCTTTTTCGTTTCAACTGGAGCTGAACTGGCGGCGAGTTGGAGGCCACTGGGAGCTGGAGTGTCTGTACACCTCGTGAGATGAAGAGAATCGGAATTTCGGGATTTGCCAAGTGCTCCCCAAAACAAAAATCAATTAAATTAATTCTTTAGAATTAAAAGACTTTTATCTTTTTAATTAACGAATTCTTCAAAATATAAATTCGAAAATGGTTTTTTGAATTTGAGAAAAAGTTGAATTTCAGTTTCAGCCAAATATTACAGAAACGCGAAACTCCATTTTCCAACTGGCTGCAGAAAATGTTGAATTCGGATTCTCTAATTTTCAAATTAATTAGAAATAAATTTATTTGTAGTTTTAGTTAAAAGTAAAATACTTTGTGAATTAAATGGAATGATAGATTCCAACCCGCGTAAGAATTCTGATTTCAAAAATGAAAGTTGAATTTTAATTTCAAATTGAATTTTAAGCTGCAGCTTTCTTTCCAAAATGTTGAATTTGAACTTCCACGAATTATTCAAAAAGTTGAACTTCAGATTTTAATCAACTCTTCAAAAAGTTGAACTCCACTTTCAACTAATTTTTGTTTAATTGTTTTGAATGTGAAATTAAACTTTCATTTTATTTCGCAAAATGCAGAATTAAAATTCAGAATTAAATTTTAAAAGGTTCAAATTCAAGTTCGCCGCGAAATGCAGAAAAGTTGAATTCAAGTGCCGAATCTGAATTTTGGAAACAGCAGCAAAACTGAAGTTAAAAACGAAATTTTTGCGTCAAAAAGATCCAAATTTCAAAAAAATTGCCAAAACTATTTTATTAATTTCAAAAGGCTTTTTAAATAATCCAAAAATCCCAAAAATCCGAAAAATTCAAAAACTCCAAAAGTTGAATTCGGGTGTCTGTACACCTCGTGCCGCAGAACGTGGGTGAAACGAAAGCTGAATTTTCTGCTTTTTGAAATTTGAAATAAAATTATTTTATTAATTCAGACAAGAGTCACGAAAGCTCATTAAAATGTATTTTGAAACGGAGAAATAACGGAAACTTTGGTGCAGCAAGCGCAGCAGCAGCCGCGCAGCAGCAGCAGCACAGCCAGCTAGCTGCCGCTGCTAGCTAGCTGCCACCGCTAGCTAGCTGCCGCCGCCAGCTAGCTGCCGCAGCTAGCTGCCCCTGAGCGCTAGCTGGCAGCTAGCTATCGGTGGCAGCTAGCTAGCTGTGTAGCTAGCTGGCAGCAGCAGCTAGCTAGCTGCCACCGCTAGCTAGCTACGAGCTAGCTGGCAGCTAGCTGCCAGCTAGCTGGCAGCTAGCTTGGGAGGCCCTGCCTGTGGGCCCGGACTAGCTGTTGATTTCACTAATTAGTTAATTAAATTCTTTAATTTCATTTGCTTTCAATTAATTTATTTTATTTCACTCTTTAATCTTCTTAGCTAGCTAGCCCGGGGCTGCTGACTCGCTAGCTAGCCACAAGGCGTGGCCTAGCTAGCTGCAAAGCCCAGGCTAGCTAGCCACAGAGACTGGCCTAGCTAGCTATAAAGCCTGGCCCAGCTAGCCCAAGAAAAAGGCCTAGCTAGCTACGGGTCCTGGGCTAGCTAGCTACAGGTCTTAGGCTAGCTAGCCACAAGGCCCAGGCTAGCTAGCCACAAAATTTGGGCTAGCTAGCCACAAAGCCCGGGACAGCTAGCCATAAGTCCTGGGCTAGCTAGCTACAAGGCCCGGGCTAGCTAGCTACAAAGCCCAGGCTAGCTAGCCATAAAGCCCGGGCTAGCTAGCTACAAAGCCTTGGCTAGCTAGCCACAAAGCAGGGGCTTTGGACTTCTTTTAAATTCATTTAATTGAAAACTTGATTTTAAAAAGTGGCAAAGTTTGCGCCGCGGGGCCCCACAAGTTGAAAAGATGGATTTTATTTTATTTTCAAATGTTTATTTTCATTTCACAATTATTCTTCTTATATATATATATTTCACATATATTTATGTAGGATATATATTATATTATGTATATAACACATGTATCTATGTATATTATTCTTTATATATATATATATATATAATATGAATCTGTATATATTATTATATTTATATATATAATATATATATCTATATATATTATTCTGTTTATATATACATATAATCACTATATATATATATACATATATGTATATATATATATACACATATATATGCATATATATACATACATGTATATATATATATATGTATTTATATGTATATATATGCATATATACATATATGTATGTATA
>NW_013651779.1:7500-9098 GCF_000499385.1 Eimeria necatrix | reverse complement strand
ATATATATATATATATATATATATATATATATATATATATATATATATATATATATATATATATATATATATATATATATGTCATGCAGCCTACTGCAGAGGTAATTTCGCCAAAAAGTGGCATTTATGAATACAAAATGAAAAACCGCCACTTAAAATGTTTTTCTTTTAAAAGTGTTTTATAATTAAAAGTATTTAAAGGGTTTAAGGGAGATCTGGGGTTCAATTGGGGGCCCCATTGTGGGGCCCCCACTGCGGGGCCCCAGGGGGCCCCCGGGGGCCCCCCGTAGGGGGGACTGGATCTCTGGGGTTGAAATGATTTTTAGATTCTTTGAATTTATATTTGAATTAATTTATTTGAAATTAATTTCTTTTTTTTCTTTTTTTTAATTTTTAAAACGGCGGTGTAGTCAAATTGGCTGCGGCCGCTGGGGTGTCTGTGCAGCAGGCTTCGGGTGTCACTGCAGCTCGCTGGCCACTCCATCTCGTTCCCCCGAGTAAGTCTTCATTTTATTTATTTTAAAATAAATTAAAAGTCTTTTATTTACATTTTTGCTTCAATTAATTAAATGAAAATGCCACTCCAATGAAATGCGCAGCCGCCCCTGCACTAAGTGGCCTCAAGGCTGGGTGAGGGCCCCCTGGGGGCCCCCTGGAGGCCCCGGCCTTCTCTTCTGGGGCCCCCCAGGGGCCCCCCGGCACCCTGCGGGGGCCCCCGGGGGGCCCCCCTGCCGCCGTTGGTTGTGCCCCAGGGGGCCCCCCGATGGGGCCCCCAACCGGCTTTCCAGGGGGCCCCCTAAAGGCCCCCTGGCTTCATTTCGAGGGCCCCAAACCCTCATGGGGCCCCCTGCATGCAAAGAGCTGCCTCCTGCTGGGGCAGCGCATGCAGCCCCAAAGCTGTTCCTGCCAAGCCGCTGCCGCAGGGCCAGTTCGACACCGCACACTCAGCAGCAGCAGCAGCAGCAGCAGCAGCAGCAGCAGCAGCAGGAACTGCAGCAGCGGGAACTGCAGCAGCAGCAGCAGCAGCAGGGTGTGCAGAGGCATCCCAGCCCTCCACAGTGGGAAGCGCAGGCCCAGGAGCAGCAGGAGCCGTCGCCGCAGCAGCAGCAGGAACTGCAGCAGCAGCAGCAGCAGGAACTGCAGCAGCAGCAGCAGCAGGAACTGCAGCAGCAGCAGGCAAATGCACTGCAGGCTGGTACGGAAGCCGTCTGCAAGCTACATCCTCTAGAGCAATTCCTGTACCCTGGGGGCCCCCCGGGGGGCCCCCAGGGGGCCCCCTTGGGGGCCCCTCAGGGGGGCCCCCCTGGGGGGCCCCCCGGGGGCCCCCCCGGGGGCCCCTGGCTTTCTTTAGTGGGCCCCGCATGCAGCGGCTTGCCGCTGCCGCAGCAGCAGCTGTGGGGCGGCAGCTACAGAGAGTTGGTTTTTGCTGCTGCACCTGCTGCTGCGAAGATTGAATTATCTGAAGCAGCAGCAGCAGCAGCAGCAAGCCAAACTCGCGGCCCTGCTGCTGCTGCTGCTGCTGCTGCTGCTGCTGCTGCTGCTGCTGGGGAAGCAGCAGTGCCTCGAGAAGTCCTTTTGGGCCTTTTAGTTGCCTTCGG
>NW_013651779.1:0-2500 GCF_000499385.1 Eimeria necatrix | reverse complement strand
GTTGATTACAACGCGAAGCAGAAAACGCAGCTTTTGGCCTGTCTGCCATCTTGCGCTGGTTTTCGTTCTCGTTTCGAGCAGCTTCAAAAGACAAATAAATCCTTTTCTGACATTTTTGCGGATTTCAAATCTTCAAAAACAAAAACAAATGCAAAAGAGGAACAATTAGAGCCCCAAAATGCAGAAAACGCTGCAGAAAATTGCAAGGGAGTGGCGGTGTTGGGTGTACGTACACCTCAGCACCCAGCTGTCGATACACCCCAAAAAGCCGACAAATTCTGCTTTTTCGACGATAATGGAGAAACTCCAGAAGTTCAAAAAGAATATAAATGCGAAATTAAAAGCGAGGGGGCCTCTGGGCCGCGCGAAAGAACTCGAGCTGTCTGTACACCTGAACGCTCTTGCGGAGCTGCCTATACACCCGAATTCGCCGAGCCAGAACTCTACCCCCCCCGAATTCTGTGGGATTTTGAGCCGCAAAAGAGTAAATAAAACCGGAAATTGATTTATTTATTTATTTATTTATTTATTTTCTCGAATTTAATTCAAAAAAACCAAAAAAACCTCCAAAACGGGTACTTCGGCCGCCCTTTCCCATTTTTCCGTTTTGCAAATTGGCACAGCCGCGCGCGCTGAGCGCATGCGTTTTCTTTTTCTTGGAACTTAACTTTATTTATTTATTTATTTATTTATTTATTTATTTATTTGTTTGTTTGTTTATTATTTATTTATTTAGTATTTATTTATTTATTTGTTTGTTTATTTGTTTATTTTGAATTCGTTTTGTTATTGGGTTTTGCTTCTTTCATATTTGCCTCTGTCCGTGGCCATCTGTACTCTCTTGAACTTGAAAATTAAATTCTTTTTCTGTTTTGTTTGCTGCGGGCCTTTTAGCGAACCAATAAACTCAATTAAAAAGAATTAAATAAATATTTAATTATTTATTTAATTCTTTTTAATTTTTAATTCTTAAACCCTTTATTTATTCATTTCTTTGCTCTTTGACTCCTCAGCAGTTTCAAACAAAACACTTTAGGGCCCCCAGTTGTTCAAAAGGACTCAAAAGTTTTATTTTTCTTTTTTCTTTTTGCTGCAGCAGCAGCACTTGCATGCGCCTTTTCTTTGCATGCAAAAAGCCCCAAAACTCCTTCAGAAGACTCAAAAGAATTCCGAAAAGATAAATTAATTTTGGCCACTGGCATGGGGCGGCCCCGGGCCCCCCTGCTGCGGTGTACGTACACCTCAGCTTTCCCGCCCTGCATGCAGCCCGGCTCGTTCCCTCCTGCTGCTGCTGCTGCTGCTGCTGCTGCTGCTGCTGCTGCTGCTGCGGCTGCTGCGCTGCAGCGCGATGAGCAGCGGCCGGGACTTCAGCATGCCAGTTTGGCTTTCGCAGATTTCATTAGCAGCAGCAAAAAGGTGACTGTAGTTTTCTTTGTTTTCTTTTCGGGGATAAATTCTAATAAACCCTCCTTTGTGTCTGTCTTCGTAGTCCGCCCGAGCTGCTGCTGCTGCTGCTGCTGCTGCTTCCCGCTGCTGCTGCTGTTGCTGCTTCTCCTCCTTCGTCAGCAGCCCCCTGCAGCGCTCCGCCGCGAGCCGCTGCTCTGCGAGGTACCTGCAGCAACAGCAGCAGAAGCAGAAGCAGCAGCAGCAGCAGCAGCAGAAGCAGAATCACAGCAGCAGCAGCAGCAGCAGCAGCAGCAGCAGCAGCAGCAGCAGCAGCAGCAGCAGCAGCAGCAGCAAACTTAATCAATTAATATATGTATTTCGATTCATTTACTTGGAGGGTTTAATCCGATGAATTTGTCCAATCCAATTAGATCCATTTTATCTTTTAAATTCGCGGTTGCAAACAGAAGAGCAACAGAATCGACACTTAGGGTTTAGGGTTTAGGGTTTAGGGTTTAGGGTTTAGGGTTTAGGGTTTAGCAGACATCCTCGGCTGCAGCCCCAAACAACTTGCTGCCTACCACCCGCCCTCTCGCTCAAGCGCAGCATCCACCACTAAGGACCAGCACTTTCCGCCTAGGCCTTAGGGTTTAGGGTTTAGGGTTTAGGGCTTAGGGTTTAGGGTTTAGGGTTTAGGGTTTAGGGTTTGCCTTTTTCTGTTTTTGGCGGAAACCCCCACGAGTTTGAGGGCGTCGCGCACGACAGCGAATTTGACGAATTTGTCCAAAGGGCTGTCCGTCGCGAACGACGGCGAGTGGTTCACCTGCAGCCACAGACCAGTGGCTAGCCAGCTAGCTAGCTAGCTAGCTGGCTGGCTAGCTGGCTAGCTAGCTGGCTAGCTGGCTAGCTGGCTGGGTGGGTGGCTAGCTGGCTAGCTAGCTAGCTAGCTGGCTGGCTAGCTGGTTAGCTGGCTAGCTGGCTAGCTGGGTGGGTGGGTGGCTAGCTGGCTAGCTAGCCAGCTAGCTAGCTAGCTGGCTAGCTGGCTAGCTAGCTAGCTAGCTGGCTAGCTGGCTGGGTGGGTGGCTAGCTGGCTAGCTGGTTGGGTGGGTGGGTC
>NW_013651778.1:4141-16049 GCF_000499385.1 Eimeria necatrix | reverse complement strand
TGCTGCTGCTGCTGCTGCTGCTGCTGCTGCTGCTGCTGCTGCTGCTGCTGCTGCTGCTGCGGGTCGCCCGCGCCGGCGCCCACCCCCATCCACACCCCGCCGCCCGCGGGGGCCTCCGAGGCCTCCGGCTCCTCTGCTTCTTCCTCAGCAGCAGCAGCAGCAGCAGCAGCAGCAGCAATGCAGCCAAATGCAGCGCCCTCGCTGCGGGGCACCTGCACGCGGTAGGTCCTGTCCTGGGGGGCCCCCTGGGGGGCCCCCTGCTGCTGCTTCTGCAGATGGTCCAGGCCCCACAGCACACGTCTTGCTGCTGCTGCTGCTGCTGCTGGCTGCGCCTGCTGCTGCTCCTTTAGCTGCTGCAGCAAAGTCTGCTGCTGCCCGGAACCTGTGGACCGCCAGCGACCGCGCAGCGGGCCTTCGTACTCAGACTCAGCTTCTGCTGCTGCTGCTGCTGCTGCTGTGTCTGCTGCATCAGCATCTGCTGCAGCAGCATCGGCTGCATCTGCTGCTGCTGCTGCTTTTGTCGCTGTTCCTGCTGCGCTTCTTTTGTCTTGAGCTTCTGCCTTTTTGGCTCTGTCAGCTGCTGCTGCTGCTGCAGTTGCTGCTGCCTCCTTTGCCGTGACTGCTGCTGCTCGACGACGACGACGACGACGACGACGAGGTCTAGTTGCTGCTGCTGCTGCTGCTGCTGCTTCTGCTGCTGCCTGCTCTGCTGCTGCGCTTTGTGGACTGGCAGCAGCATGCACGTCCTTCAGCAAAACACTTGCGAAGCCAGAAAGAGAAGTATTAGCAATGCCATAGTTATGTCCTGCTGCTGCTTCTGCTGCTGCTGCTGCTGCTTCCCGCTTCACCATTTCATCCCAGGCCTCCTGCAGCTGCTCTGTGGGCGTCTTGCGGCAGAAGGGCGGGGGCTCTTGCTGCTGCTGCTGCTGCTGCTGCTGCTGCTGCTGGGACGCGTCGGCCTCCAGGGAGGGCCACGCTGTAGATGGGGATTTCTGCTGCTGCTGCTGCTGCTGCTGCTGCTTCGCCTGGGGCTCTGGCCACTGCTGCTGCTGCTGGTGCTGCTTCATGAGCGCCGCGTGGGACATCCCCGGGGCCCCTTGCGAGGCTGCAGCAGCAGGGCCTTTGCCACCCCACAGCTCGTCCTCGTCGGAGTCCACCACCTGCTGCTGCTGCTGCTGCTGCTGCTGCTGCTGCTCCTGCATGTTCTGCTCTGCGCAGCGCTCGTCAAAGGCCCGCAGCAGCGCCTCCGCCTCCTGCGGCAGCGTCGACTCTTCAGCAACTACTCGCCGCCCCTCGAAGTCGAAAGTCACCTTCGTTCGCCCTGCAGCAGCAGCAGCAGCAGCAGCAGCAGCAGCAGCAGCAGCAGCAGCAGCAGCAGCAGGGGCAGTGGTACATACGGGGAGGACGGAGGCCCCATAAGCCGACCCGACAGCCCCGTAGGGCAGCAGCTAAAAGACTGTCAAGTGCTGCTGCAGTGCAAGGCATTGCCAGGGTATAAATGAATTCCTGCGGAGCAGTATCTGCTGCTGTTGCTGCTGCTGCTGCTAGCAGCAGCAGCAGCAGCAGCAACAGCAGCAACAGAAGCAAGAGCAGCGGCAGACACGAGTCTTGGAGAGAGCGGCCCCGGAGGGTTTAGGGTTTAGGGTTTAGGGTTTGTGGGGTCTGGAGCGCACCCTTCTCGAGGTTGAAGGCCTGGTTGAGGCGCTGCAGCAGCAGCTGCCGCTCCTGCTGCTGCTGCGGCGTCAGCCAAATGTTTGCTGCTGGGGCCTCAGCAAAACCCTCGTTGGCGTCGAACCAGCAGCTGTTCATGTCCAGGATTTTGGTTTGCTGCTGCTAAAGTTACTGCCACTGCTGCTGCTGCGTTTGCAGTTATTGCTACTGCTGCTGCTGCTGCTGCTGCACTTACCCTTGAGGTGGGCCTCATCGGCTCTGATCTGCTCCTGCAGTTTTGCGATATCCTCTTGAAAACTCTCCAAGGGCTGCTGCAGCTGCTGCTCCTGCTGCAGCAGCTGCTGCTGCTGCTGCAGCTGCTGCAGCTGCTGTCTGTTCTCAGCAAGCCCCTTTTCCACAGCAGCAGCTAGGGAAGTGAGCCCCGCACTGGGTACAATTTCATTTGCACAAAAGAGGCAGCGGAGGGCCCCAGGGGCCCCCAAGTTGCTGCTGCTGCTGCTGCTGCTGCTGCTGCTGCTGATTCCATAGCGGCAGCGAATGAGGCCGCAGCTGAGGCAAATCCCGTAGGCCCCGTGTTCAGCTCCCAGGCAAAGGCAGTGTGCTGCTGCTGCTGTTGCTGCTGCTGCTGCTGCCGCTGCTGCTGCGGCTGCTTTTCGCGCTGCGCGTGCAGAACCTCCGCTTTCCTCGTCCTTTTTGCTGCGCAGGGAAGCCCCGCTGCTGCTGCTGCTGCTGCTGCTGCTGGCAGCAGGCACAGCAGCTATGCCGAACTGCTGCAGCACCTGCTGCTGCTTCCGCGGCACGCGGCGCCGCGGCGGCGGCGCCTCTGGCCAGTCTAGCTCTTCTAGGGAAGCAGCAGCAAATGTGGTGTTGGCTGCTTTCTCATCTTGCTGCTGCTGCTGCTGCTGCTTGTTCTTTTGCTGCTGCTGCTGCTGCTGCTTCTGTACGCTATCAGGGCTGTGCTGCAGCTGCTGCTGCTGCTGCTGCTGCTGCTGCTGCTTGGGCTCCCCTTGCTTCTGATGCGGCGCTTGCGACTTCGTGTGCAGCTGTTGCCGCTGTTGCTGCTTTTGCTGCTGCTGCTGCTGCCTAGGAGACTGCGAGCTTCTGTCTTTCTGCGGCAGCTGTTGCTGCTGCTGCGGAGACTGCGGCTTTTTGCTTTTCTGCTGCTGCTGCGGGTATTTCTGCTGCTCTGGATGTCCCCTGCTGGCCTCGACATGTTGCTGCTGCGCCTGGACTTGCTGCTGCTGCTGCTGCTGCTGCGGCTGCCGTCGCCAAGCCAGTGGCTCGCCTGGCAAACGCGGGGACTGCAGGGGTTGGCAGCTGCTGCTGCTGCTGCTGCTGCTTCTGCTGCTGCGTTCTGCTTCTGCTGCTCCCGCCTGGTGGCTTCTCTTGCGAGCTGCTGCAGCATCTGCTGCTGCCTCTGCGGGCTGAGAGCTTTCCTTTTTATTTGCACTTTGAGCTGCTTCAAGAGGTGCCGCAGCAGCAGCGGAAGCAGCAGCACAGTCCACAAAAGCCTGTACAAAGCTCTCAATTAAAGGCTGCGCCTCGCGGAAGCCTGCGGGAGTATGCAGAGGCTCGACAATGGCCTCTACGAAGGAGCGCAGGTTCTCTACGGCCGCTGGATCGACTGCAGCACTTTGCTGCTGCTGCTGCTGCTGCTGCTGCGTCTGCTGCTGCTGCGACCCCTCCGCCAGGTAGTCCCACATGTGCTGCAGCAGCTCCGGGGATACCTCAGCGACGGGCATGCCCAGGAGTTCAGCCAGCAGCGGCAGCTGCGCTGCGGCGAAGTCTTCCGGAATCAGCAGCGGAGGCCCCATGGCTGCTGCTGCTGCTGCTGCTGCTGCTGCTGCTGCTGGGTCTTCTGCAGGCCGCTGCGGCTCAAGAAGGCACTTTACAACGGCGCCCGAGAGGCACACATCAGCAGCAAAGAAGCCGCAGCGGGCCCTCGAGGCCTGGAGGGCCCCCCGGAGAGCCGAGAACGCCTGTGCAGGTTCTGGCGCTGGTCTCGGCTGCGCGGAAGCAGCTGCAGCAGTCGGTGCAGCGCCTCCGCAGCAGCAGCAGCAGAAAAGACCTGCAGCTGCGTCATGAAAAGGATTTACTGCCGCAGAGGCCCCGGAACCGCCAGCTTCCACCCACAAAGCCTCGCCCGGCTCGCGGCGTGGCTGCATGCACCCGCGCGCAGCCGATCTCCACGGAAAGCCCGCCTCTGGAGCTTGAAATTGCACATTTTTGTATTTAATTATAAAAACTTATTTTGAAAACGGGGCTTGGAAAGGAAAGCGGCGCCGGGAAAGCGGAGGATCGCGGGCGTTCAAGTTCGCGTCCGCTGCTGCTGCGTTCCGCCGCGTCGCCGGCGCGCTGCTGCTGCTGCTGCTGCTGCTCCCGCAGACTCCAAGTCTTCGAACTTTATTTCTTTTTTAATTTCTTTTGGGAATTTCAGCTTCCGGAAATCCTCCGCAGAGCTGGCCAGGCAGCGGCGCAGCAGCAGCTTGCGCGGCTGGCCCCGGCGTTCGTCTTGGGCTTGCGGGGAGCTTCGGAAGTGCGCATCTTCATTTCGTCTAGGGTTTAGGGTTTAGGGTTTAGGGTTTACGGCGAGGGTTTAGGGTTTACGTCAAGGCGAAGGCTGAATCGGCTCCCGGCGAAGCGCCTGTCGGGGCCCCTCCAGCTCCGCTTTCGGGTGTCACTGCACCTCCCAACTCCCCACGATGGCTTCGGGCCTTCAGTCGCTGCTTGAGCGTGAGTCCTCCTGCAGCAGCAGCAGCAGCAGCTGCAGCAGCAGCAGCAACAGCAGCAGCAGCAGCAGCAGTGGGCGCTCTGCAACATCCAGCCCTTATTTGTCGCTTGTCTTCTCGCTAACTGTTGCCTTAGCTGTTGCTGCTCCGTTGCTGCTCAGCGTCTGCTTTGCTGCTGCTTTGCTGCTGCTGCTGTGCTGCTACTGCTGCGCTGCTGCTTCGTTTGCTGTCAGCTGCAGTCGCTGCATGCGTGGGGCGTGTGTGCCTCCAAATTTTGACTTTTAAACTGCCATTAAAAGTAAAAAGTGTTTATTAATCAACAGAGAACGAACTGAACTCGTGCTGCTGCGAAAAAGCCGAGGATCGCGCTGCTGCTGCCGCCGCTGCTGCTGCTGCTGCTGCTGCTGCTGCTGCTGCAGACCGCGTGTGCGTGCTGACCTTCGACGGGCGCCTCTTCATGGGAACTTTAATTGCCTTCGACCAATCCACAAATATCGTTTTGAATAAATGCGCAGAAAAAGTTGTGCACGAAGACGCGCCCGTGGAGATCGTGCCGCTGGGGCTTTATTTGCTGCGGGGGGATAACATGTAAGCAGTTTAAAATTAAAATTAAAATTGAAAATAAGGAGTCAAAATTAAACTTAAAGCAAAATGAAAAACAAATTTAAAATTTAAACCAAAACCCAAACCAAAACCCTAATCAGTGCAACAAACCTGAATTTTGAATTCAAGTTTCGCGAAAGCAGCAGCACCCTGCGCAGCAATGAGAGATCTTCGCCGCAGCAATGATTTAAAAGACTTTTTATTTTATTTTTTATTTTGTTTTTGTTTTTATTTTATTTATTTGTATTTTTATTTTTATTTTGCTGCTGGCAGAGCCGTTGTCGGCCAGGTTGACGAAGACGTGGAGAAGTCGATCGACGCTTCGGGTGTACGTGCACCTCCGCTGAAGCCGGTGAGTGGAAGAAAGCATTTAATTCTCATTTTCATTTTCATTTAAAATAATTTGCTGACAACGCAACCTGCTGCTGCTGCTGCTGCTGCTGCGCTGCAGATCAAACACTCCTAGCCCTGCCTTTTGCTGTTTTCTTTTTTGGAAAAAATGCAAAGAAGTTGCGGGCTTCGCTCCACGCTGTCCATACACCGCAGCCAGCTGTCTTCTGCCGGAGGAAAGCAGAAGAGTTTGCACAAAAGGCAATAAATGAAATTTTGCAAATTATTTATTTAGTTTTGCAAAATTAAATTGAATTTAATGTGCACTTCAGCCTGTGGACACGCATTTAGTGGCCCTTCAAGTGAAGGGAAAGACTTTGTGGGATTTCCCGGTGGCCATTTGCTGGGAAAAAAGCCCTGAGAGCTCTTTTGTTTTCCAAACAAATTAGTTGCATTATTTTGACTTAGTGCATTTTGCTGCTCCTTTAGTTGCAAACTAATTTGTTTTGTTTTCCAAAAATAATTAATTGCATTATTTCGACTTAGTCCATTTTGCTGCTCCCCTTTAGCTGCAACTCCCAGGCTCGCGCGTGGGGCCCTTCTAGCGCAGTTCCGCGCTGCTGCTGCTGCAGACGCTGCAGCAGCAGCAGCAGCTGCTGCTGCTGCGCCTACTGCAGACGCTGCAGCAGCAGCGTGAACGCGCGCAGCAGCAGCTGCTGCTGCTCCACCTACTGCAGGCGCTGCAGCAGCAGCGTGAAACCCCGCAGCAGCAGCGGCTGCTGCTGCACCTGCTGCAGCAGCTTCTTGAATGGAAGTGCAGCAAGACGGAGCTGCAGCTGCTCTCAAGGCAGTTTGGCGGGCTGCAGCCTGAGGCTTAAAATAGGGAATTGCAAATTATTTATTTGCGTTTATAAATTCAATATTTGATCTGCACATGCTGCTGCACTTGTTGCTGCACATCTTGTTGAGTTGCTGCTGGCCGTGTGTGTGGCTTTGCTGCAGCTGGCAGCCCAGTGTTTAGTCCAGTTTGTTGCAGCAAATTTGAACTTTCAGAAAGATGAAATAAAGTTTTCGCATTTGAATTCGTGCGGCAGCTTCCGCGGCTTCTCCGAGGTGTACGTACACCCCGCGGGCGCAGTCGACACCAATGGCCTCCGCGGCCCTGCGCGGCCGCGCAGCAAATGAGCTGCTGCTGCTGTCCCAAATGTTATTTTTGTTTATTTAATTGTTTTTTTTGTAGTTTTTGACTTTTATTTTCTTTTATTACCGGAAAAGGCGGCGCCTGACGCACCGCGGGCTGCGCGCGTGCAGCTTGTGAGCGCCGCTGGATCTGCTCGACGCGATCTCGGCTTCCGCGTTGTTCCCGCGGTTCTTTTTGCAAAATTAAATCTGCATTTAGTAATTAAATGCATTTGCGAATTAATTTTGCGGAGAAGACGGCGGCAGCAGCAGCAGAGGCTCCGTATTCCGCAGATCGTTGCGCCGCAGCGCCAGCTGACCATTGACTTGAACGGACCCCCGCGCCGCCTTCTGCACAGCCAGTTCTTCTTTCCCTTCCGCACTTCATTTATTTTATTTATTTTATATTTTTATTTTATTATTTTCTTTCGTTATTGCGGCTTCTTTCCACCTTCAAAACATGTACGGCAGCGGGATCGAAGACGGCTTCTCTCTGGGCACTGCCTCTGAATTCGGCGGCTGGAGCAGCAGGGATTTGTCTCAGTCGCAAACAGGCCCTTTTCTGCAGCCCCACGCAGCAAACAGCCCCTTCAGGGGCTCCTATGGGGGCCCCCCTGGGGGCCCCCAAGGGGGCCCCCAGGGGGGCCCCCAAGGGGGCCCCTACGGGGCCCCACAGGCCACCACTGCTGCTGCAGCGGCATACAAGACTACCAACTACAGGGCTTTGGAGCAGCAGCTAAAACTCCGCATGCAAAATGCAGAGAGTGCACTGAAGCGGGCTGAGCTGACGCCGCGCAGTAAGTGCTGCTGCTGCTGCTGCTGCTGCTGCTGCTGCAGGATGTCTTTTGGAATTGCTGCTGCTGCTTCCAGAGCGCTGGAGCTGCTGCGCTGCTGCTGCTGCTTCCAGTGTGCTGCAGCTGCTGCGCTGCTGCTGCTGCCCGCAGGCCCCCACGTGGCCGCCGCCCTCGCCACGGCTATTTCAGACGCTGATGTCACTGTGGGCCATTTGCTGCACCCTAAACCCTCGATATTGGCCCAAACCCTAAACCCTAAACCCTAAACCCTAAACCCTAAACCCTAATGTCTAAGTCCTAACCTTGGGCTCGAAACCCTAATCCCTGGGGTGCGTCTGCGGCTTTTGGCTGCGTAGTCCTCACTAGCTGCTTCTTAACCTTCCTTTTTCTTCATTGTGTTCTCTGCTGCTGCTGCTGCTGCTGCTGCTGCTGCTGTTGCTGCTGCTGCTGCTGTTGCTTCTGCTGCTGCTGCAGCTGCAGCAGCTCAGCATTGAAGCCAGGGGCTCTCCCTCAGGCCAGGCGTTGGCTGCGGAGGTGCGACTTTCGCGTTTTCCTGCCTCTCTTAGCACCCAATAAACTAATTAAATTAAATTATTTAATTTAAGTAATTAATTAATTAATTAATTAATTAATTAATTAATTGATTAATTAATTAACTGTTTTGTGGCTGCGTCCCAGCTGGCTGCGTACGGAGATGCGCTGGCGCGCCTGCGGCAGCAGAGCGAAGAGTGGAGGAGCCGGGCAGCACCAGGCGAGGTGGGCAGTTGGACTTGGCGTAAATTTTGTCTTTTTTTGAATTTTAAAATGTTTTTGGAAGCAAAATTGAAATAAAAGTACATTAAAAGTACATTTAAAAGAATATACTTGCGAAATGCTGCACAAAGATGCCCCTAGAGGCGAAAACCGCAGCAGCAAGCTGCGCATCCACGCATGCATGCATGCATGCATGCATGCATGCATGCATGCGCGCTGAGGTGTACAGACACCCCACCAACAACTCGAACCAGAAGAACTTGCAGAAGTCAGCTCCAGATTAATTCTTGAAAGTAATTCTTCCGCGCTGCAGACTGAAGGCATAGGACTCCAGATCATGCAGCAGCTTCGCACTCAGCGCGACGCCATCATCAAGACCAACCGCCTCGTAAACCCTAAACCCTAAACCCTAAACCCTAAACCCTAGCTGACAGCGCAGCCGCCGCAGCGGCCGCGGGATCAGGGAGCAGAGCGCTGGGGTGTGCGTACACCGCATCAGCGGCGGAAAGCGCTGCGGTGTACGTACACCGGAGCCGCCCGCCGCTGCTGCTGCTGCTGCTACTGCTGCTGCTGCTGCTGCTACTGCTGCTGCTGCTGCTGCTGCTGCTGCTGGCTCGCAGGCAGAAGGCACGGGGGCAGAGGGCGCGCGGGGCAGGCAGGCCATTGTGAAAATGATTCGTGACCACTGGTTAAACCGGGTGCTGCTGACGGGGACCATTTTGCTGCTGGCTGTTTGCATTTTGCTGCTGCTGCTGCACAAGGCCAGACTTTTCCGCTTTTTTGTCTAAGTCTTTGCAACAAACTCCTTTGAAAGTCTTTTTATTTCCTTTTGAAAATAAATTCAAATTAATTGCACTTTTTATTCATTTCAATTGCAGATTTATTTAAATTCTTCAAATTCATTTTCTCCGCTTTTCGCGCTGCAGCAAAAGCCCACAGAGCTGCGCAGACACCCCGCTGCGCTGTAACTGCAGCAGCGCATGCATAAATATAAATGAGAATACAAATAAAATATAAATAAAAATATAAATAAAAATATAAATAAAAATATAAATATATAAATAAAATGTAATTAAGAATATAAGTGAAAATATGCAGTTTCGTAGTGGCTAGCTAGCCGGGGCAGCCTGGCTAGCTGCTGCGCTTGAGCTAGCTAGCTGCTTCGTGCTGCTGCTGCGCTTGAGCTAGCTAGCTGCTTCGTGCTGCTGCTGCACTTGAGCTAGCTAGCTGCTTCGTGCTGCTGCTGCACTTGAGCTAGCTAGCTGCTTCGTGTTGCTGCTGCTCTGCCTAGCTAGCTACCTCCTCGGCCGCCTTGCAGCTAGCTTGTGCTGGCGCGCTGCTGGCTAGCTAGAATGCCAGCTAGCTGGCTAGCTAGCTAGCCAGCTAGCTGCCACGAGCTAGCTAGCTACCTAGCCAGCTAGTTGCGTGCTAGCTGGCTAGCTACGAGCTCGTCAGCTAGCTAACTAGCCAGCTAGCTCCCGTGTCCCTCCACCTGGACCAGCCACTAGCTACTGTTGGCTCCTGCGTGGCTAGCTGCTGGCTAGCTGCTGGCTAGCTGCTGGCTAGCTGCTGGCTAGCTTCTCGTTAGCTTCTCGCTAGCTTCTCGCTAGCTGCTGGCTAGCTTCTCGCTAGCTTCTCGCTAGCTGCTGGCTAGCTGCTGGCTAGCTGCTGGCTAGCTTCTCGTTAGCCCCCGGCTAGCTGTTGGCTAGCTGCTGGCTAGCTGCTGGCTAGCTGCTGCTTGTCACATCTTAGGCGCGGCGCCTGGCCGCGTTGAGTCCAGCGCAGCTTTGAGCCAAAGTCTACGGCCGTGCTGCCGCGCCTGCGTCGGCAGCAGCAGCAGCAGCAGCAGCAGCAGCAGCAACTGCAGCAGCAGCTGCTGCGCGCCGCCTGCCCCCCAGTTGTCTGCAGTTCACCTTCACAGCGTGTGGACTCCCATATATGGCTAAATAAATATAATTCATAAAAGTGCAAACTTAATTCTTTAAAATGTAAACAGATATACACTTTTGCAGGCCCGCGCGTGTACATACACCCGGACCCTCAGGTGTCTGTACACCCCAGACACACAACCACCGCCTCTCCTTCAGAGGCTCTTCAGCATTTCATTTAAAGCCCCAAAGCTCTATTTCGAGCCACACAAGCCCGCATGCATGCAAACGCCCCCAAGGGGCCTCACGGGGCCCCCGTGGGGCCCCAAGGGGCCCCACGGGGGCCCCCTGGGGCCCCCTGGGGGCCCCAGGGGGCTCCAGGGGGCCCCACACCTCGGAAGGCCCCCACTTCGAGGGCCCAGGAGGGCCCCAGGGGGCCCCAGGGGGCCCCAGGGGGCCCCCACTTCGGGGGCTCCAGGGCCCAGCACGCCCACCAGACCTAGAGGGGCCTCTCGGGGCCCCCATCAGGCATCTGGGGCCCCCCAGAGGCCCCAGGGGGCCCCCAATGGCCCCAGGTGGGCCCCGAGAGGCCCCAGATGGGCCCCAGGGGGCCCCCGGGGGCCCCCAGAGGCCCCAGAGGGTCCTCCAGAAACCCCTTAGGCGCCCCAGTCGTCCCCCAGGGCACTGGGGGCCCCCAAGTGGGCCCAGGGGGCCCCCTAGGGGCCCCCTAGGGGCCCCCAAGGGGGCCCCTAGGCCGTGAGTCTCTTGTGAGCAGCAGAGACGAAGACTGGGTGGATGAGGCTGGCCTTGACGGCGTACAAATAGAGCCACTGGGGGATCATGAGGAGTTGGCAGTCGCCGTCTGAGAAAGAAGAAAATGGAAAATAATTAATTTAGTTCATTTAAATCATTTAAATCATTTAAATCATTTAAATTAATTGTTTATTTGTTGAATTTGTTGCTTTAAATGAATTATTCAAAAAAATCCAGTCAAGGCAATGCCAGAGAGCTCTCCAGCGTCACCACAAGCTGGGGTTGAGGCGCTGCTGCGCCGACACAGCAGCAGCAGCAGCAGCAGCAGCAGCACGAGCAGCAGCAGCAAGACCAATGAAAGCAGCAAAAGCAGCAACAGAAGCAGCGACAGCAACAGCAGCAGCAACAGCAACAACAGCAGCAGCAACAGCAACAACAGCAGCAGCAACAGCAGCAGCAGCAGCAGCAACAGCAGCAGCAGCAGCAGACCTGTTCTGGAGCCGAAGTCTGGGAAGTATGCAGATTTGCTGCTGAGTTCGTCGAAGAAGCAATCAACAGCAGCTAACTCTTCGGGGCCCAAACCACTTTGCTGCAGCAGCTGCTGCAGTGTGGGGTTGCTGAGAGCAGCAGCAAGCTGCTGCACCAGTTCCCGCAGCTCTTGGTCCTGCGCCTCCAGCTGCTGCTGCAGCGACTCCGCAGCAGCAGCAGCAGCAGCAGCAGCAGCATCCGGCCCCCTGCTGCTGCCCCTGCCCCTGCTGCCGGCCTCCTCGAGGCCCCTCTCGGGGGGCCCCCCCGGGGCCCCGGGGGGCCCCCCGGGGGGCCCCCCGGGGGGCCCCCCAGGCGCGGGGGCCCCTCCAGGGGCCCCCGCATGCAGCGGGTGGTGCACAGAAACCCTAAACTGCTGCAGACAAGCTGGCTGCCGAATTGTTTCTCCTTCTATTACATATCCCCTCGCCATTGTCGGAGGCAAAGTCACTCCATGAGTTGCTTCTTCCTGCAGCGACCTCTGGGGGGCCCCTGCCGCCTGCGCGGTGTCGGGGGCCCTGGGGGCCCCGGGGGCCCCCGGGGCCCCGGGGGGCCCCCGGGCCCTGGGGCCCCCCGGGGGCCCCGCAGGCTGGGGGCCCCCTGCTGCCTCTCGGCTGCGAAGCCCATAGCCCTTTGGGAAGACTGGGGAAGACCTTGGGGCCAGGTAGCCGCTGCTGCTGCTGATGCTGCTGCTGCTGTCGTC
>NW_013651778.1:0-4041 GCF_000499385.1 Eimeria necatrix | reverse complement strand
CAGCAGCAGCACGAGGCCCCCGGGAGCCAAAGGCAGCGCAGCGCGCATGCACAGGGGCCCCCTCAGGGCCATCACTGGACTCAGTGCCCGACCTGCAGCTCCAGCACTCCACCTTCCCCGCCGGAGACGCTGCTGCTGCTGCTGCTGCTGCTGCTGCTGCTGCTGCTGCTGCTGCTGCGGGAGGGACTGGCAGCAAAGCTGCAGCAGAAGAGGCCCTTGGCCGCCGCCCCCGAAGCTCTCTGTACCCTCGGAGTCGACAAGTGCGCAGCTTGAAGAGCCGCTGGGGGCCCCGCTGCTGCTGCTTCCGGCCTTCTGCCTCGCTGCAGTTGCTGCTGCTGCTGCTGCTGCTGCTGCTGCTGCTGCCAGCTGCTGCTGCGCTGGCCGAGGGCCGCCTCTGGCCCTCCACCTCTCCTGCTGCTGCTGCTGCTGCATCTGCAGCAGCAGCAGCAGCAGCCCCAGAACCCAAGCCAGGCAGGGGCCCCTGGGGCCCCTGGGGCCCCTGGGGCCCCCGGGGGCCCCGGGGGCCCCGGGGGCCCCGGAGGCGGGGGGCCCCCCCCAACTGCTGCGGCTCTGAGTCTGCTGCTGTGCCCTCTGACGGGGGAGGAGACAAAGGGGGACTAATTAAGTTTGGAAATGGTTTTTTTCTTTTTTGTTTTGCTGCAGCTGCTAAAAGAGACAAAGAACGGCTCCGGCCGCTGCTGCCCTTGCTGCTGCTGCTGCTGCTGCTGTTGCTGTTGCCACGAGCAGCCGTGCCCACCCACCAGCTCCGCCTGCTGCTGCAGCTGCAGCTGCTGCTGCTGCTGCTGCTGCTGCAGCTGCTGCTGCTGCTGCTGCCGTCGGGCAGCGTGTTGTCCCCTGCGGGGTGGCAAGTCTTGCCTGCGAAGTGCTGCAGCCCCGCTGCTTCGTCGGGGCCCCTGGGCCCCAGCGACGGGGGGCCCCTGCACTCGCTGCTGCTAGCTGCTGCTGCTGCTGCTGCTGCTGCTGCTGCTGCTGCTGCTGTCTCCTTTTTGGGTGTAGCTCCCCGCGCGCAGGCGGGGTGCTGCAGCTGCGGCAGCAGCAACTCAGAGACGCAGCGGGGGCGAGCAGCAGCTTCTGGGTTTCCGTAGAGCGCCAGGGCCCCGTTGCAGACGGAGGCTGTCTGGCACGCCCAGCTGCTGCTGCTGCTGCTGCTGCTGCTGCTGCTGCTGCTGCTGCTGCTGCTGCGGCTTGGCTGCACGCAGTACCCGTGCATTGCTGCATTCTGGAAACGCAGGGGCCCCTCAGTAGTGTCTCCTTCGCTAATGCAGGAGATGCAGCCGCAGCTGCCCGCCGTGGGGGCCTCGGCGTGCTCGTGGGGCCCCTCGGGGGGCCCCCCGGGGGGCCCCCCGGGGGCCCCCTCCGGGGGCCCCCCGGGGGGGCCCCCAGGGGGCCCCCCAAGGGGGCCCCCAGGACCCATCAAACCAAAGGGAGACAAATCTGTTGTCCCTATTACCTGCTGCAGCCGGTCTCGCTTCGCCTGGAATTCAGCAGGCACCGCCTCTATGTTGAGGCACTGCAGCAGCAGCAGCAGCAGCAGCAGCAGCAGCAGCAGCAATGTGGAGCGACAGAAGCAGCAGCAGACGGAGCCTCGCAGCAGCAAGGACCAACGGGCCAGCAAGTGATCTAAAAAGAATAAAAAGTAAAAGGAAGCGAAAGGGAATAAGAGAGATAAAAAGAAATATAAAGGAAACAAAAAAAGACAAAAAAGAGATGAAGAGAAATTTTAAAGAGATAAAAAAGAATTAAAAAAAGATAAAAAAAAAGACAAAAGAAAGCAGCAGGAGTCAGGGAAATAAAAGACAAAAAGGGAAAAAGAAATAAAAAGAAATAAAAATTAAAAAATAAATAAAAATAAAAATAAAGTTTTTAAAACTTACATGCATTGCCAAAGTTGTCCAGGGCCCCACACGGCATGCAATGCGCTCGCAGCCAACTTCCAGCTTCAGCCGCCCCTGCAGCAAGCAGCAGCAGCAGCAGCAGCAGCAGCAGCACTGCAGCAGCAGCAAAGGCAGCAGCACGGCAGCAGCAGCAAAGGAGGCAAAGAGGCAAGCAGCAGAGGAGGCAGTGCAGCAGCAGCAGCAGCAGCAAAGCAGCAAGTGCTGCAGCAACAGCAACAGAGGCAGTACTGCAGCAGCAGCAACGAAAATCCATAGGGGAGAACCCATGCCAAGCGACCCCACAGTGACCCCACATAAGCCCCACAGGGGGCCCCACAGGGGCCCCACAGGGGCCCCCCAGGGGCCCCACAGGGGGCCCCACATTGGCCCCGCATGAGCCCCACACGGGGCCCCACAGGGGCCCCACAGGGACCCCACAGGGGCCCCATAGGGGGCCCCACAGGGACCCCACAGGGGCCCCATAGGGGGCCCCACAGGGACCCCACAGGGGCCCCACAGGGGCCCCACAGGGGCCCCTCAGGGGCCCCATAGGGGCCCCACAATGTTGCAGATGCCACGGGGCCCCCAAGGGGGCCCCCAAAGGGTCCAAAGCTGCCTCAGCAGCAAGTGTGGGGCCCCGTTGGGGGCCCTTGGGGAGCCCCTCTGCTGCTGTTGAGGAGCAGCAGCAAAAGTGGAAAAACCCAAAAGACCAAAAGTTCTTACCTGCAGCACCAGCGCTGCGTGGTGGGCCCTAACGCCTCTTGTGAATATCTGAACAGCAGCACAGAGAATACCACATCTGCTGCTGCTGCTGCTGCTGCTGCTGCTGCTGCTGCTCCACGTGCTGCTGTTAAAAATCTGGTGTTACCACCGCTGGAGGGCCAGTTGCCGTTGCCGTTGTTGCTGCTGCTGCTGCTGCTGCTGCTGCTGCGGGAGGCTGACCTGGACTCCAGAGCGGATGCGAATCGGCCGCATGTGCTGCAGCAGCAGCAGCAGCAGCAGCGGGGAGATCGTGGGGGGCTGGAAGCAGCGCTCGGCGCAGCAGAGGAAGGTGGAGACAGCCAGCGCCTCCGAGCGGCTGAGACAGGAGCCCACGCGGCAGCTGCAGCAGCAGCAGCAGCAGCAGCAGCAGCAGCAGCAGCAGCAGCAGCAGCAGCAGCAGCAGCAGCAGGAAGCACGCAGTAGCACGGATCCAGGGCCAAAACAAACGCTAGAGGGGAGTGCAGCAGCAGCTTTTTGCAAGGAGAGAGAAGCCAATCACAGCAGCAGCTTTAAAGGCCTTTTTGCATGCAAAGAAAGCCCCAAAAGCGCCACTTGCATGCAAAGAAAGCCCCAAAAGCGCCATTTGCATGCAAAGAAAGCCCCAAAGTGCTGCAGCTGCTCACTGGTCTATCAACTTCATGCGGCCCCTCAGAATAGTGTGCTCATCCACTGACTGCGAGCCTCTGCAGCAAAGCAGCAGCAGCAAATCCACCCCACATGCTTCCCAGCAGCAGCACACGCAGCAGCAGCAGCAGCAGCAAGAGCCGCAGCAGCAGCAGCAGCAGCTCCGAACCGCACGCCAAGCGAAGCAGCCGCGCAGCAGCACTCTCGGCAGCAGAGCTGCAACAGCAGCAGCGCCGCCCCGCTGCCCAGCGTAGCCGAACAGCAGCAGCAGCAGCAGCAGCACAGCAGCAGCAGCAGCAGCAGCAGCAGCCGGACTTGGGGGGAGCAGCAGATTCTCCAAAGACATGAGAAATCATTTTCAAAGGCCTCCTGTCTGCTGCCAGGGCCTTCGAAACCCCACAGCCCAGCAGGTGGGCCCTGTGGCAGCCGTTGCAGCTGCTCCAGCGGGCGTCTTCTGCTGCGCTGCGCCTCTGCAGCAGCAGCTGCTGCTGCTGCTGCTGCTGCTGCTGCTGCTGCTGCGGGAGGGGGTCCTTGGAGGCCGCCGGGGGCCCCTGCTGCACCTGCTTCGACCCGCTCATTTGAATCACTACAGAACTCGAGGCCCCCGTCGGAATGTTCGAGTCCACGGGGGGCCCCCCATCTACCTGTGCTGCTGCAGCTTTTGCTGCTGCGTCCCGCAGCAGCGGGGCCTTCTCTCCCGCTGCAGTTGGCCTGCAGGGGGCCCCCAGCCAGGCCTGGGGGCCCCCGCCGGGGGCCCCCC
>NW_013651777.1:15353-16286 GCF_000499385.1 Eimeria necatrix | reverse complement strand
AACGACACCATCGCCAACAAATGTGAGAAGCTTTCAACATCCAAACACGAGATGCGTTGTGACGAGCATTTTGTTCTATTACAAACATACGCGCGATTATATGCTTTCATTATTTTTATATCTTCAGATTGGCAGACTAATTTGGAGGGATGTTGTGGGCTTCGCCAACTTAAGGAGCATCTTGGCATGATCATTATGCGTTGGCCAGTCAGAAGACTTGCTGCATTTCTCCAGCCTGAATGAATCCCAGAAGAACAATGCTCCATCACTCTGTTGCATGAAGCCTTAAGTGGGTGTCAAAAGTGGTATAGCTATATGCGCGGAGAATCGCGAAATACTTAGGATGGAGGACCCTTTCTAAAATGCAGCAGGTAAGTTTGCACGCCTTTCTCCTTGTGAGCGTTTGCGTGAGGATACCTTCACGACAATGACTAGAGGCGTGTTTATGAATTACAAAGCGTCGCGTTGGGCGTATTTCGTCGGACAGGCTGGATATCAATGGTGTATCAAGGTCTAAAACGCTACATCTTCTTCTCGAAATCCCATGCTCTGCATTTGCCTTAGCTGACTACTGAGAAGCCTCCCAACTCAGCAATACGTCTGCCATTGAATACGGTGACTTCGCATTCCTCTCGGGACACGTCACGGTACGGCGTTTCTTGTCTGACAGTCGAATCGTCGCTCCTTTCTCATGTTCCATACTTGATATGCTTTTCCCGTCATGCAGCTTCAAGGCTATTCGTTGCGGTTGGCTTTAGTACATCAGAAAACTCCCAGACCTCTACGTACCTGTAAAATCTGAATATTTTCCTTGTCTGTAGGCATGCACATCTGGCTTCTTTCACACGCGGCATGCTTTTGTGGACTTGCATGATGGCCCATTTCTGTTGTTGTATCAGTTTGACAGCTAGAATAATGTGATCTTACTTCCCG
>NW_013651777.1:8977-15253 GCF_000499385.1 Eimeria necatrix | reverse complement strand
CAGTCTATCAGTCTTCACCATGAAATGGGCATTAGCGAATCCCGAAACGAACATTATGCCGATTTGTAAACCATACATCTACAGTGGAGAGTCGGCTTCACTGGACAGCAACCAGTCCCAGCTTCGCATGCATTTATATCTTTATTTGTGCCCGAGCTAGCCATATTGTCACAAAATGCCAAAACCACAGCTTTGCCTTTGCTCGACATGCGGTTCCTAAGCTTTCCAGCTCACAGTACCATGCCCGCACTGCGGCGAAGACTTGTGCATCACGCCAGCGCTGCGGCGAATAATTTTTGCTCTCGATACGTTGCCGTTCTTGTAGGCTACAAACATCGCCAAAAAACAAGTTGATTATCCTATCGGCTCCAAAAAGTCCACCTCGAAGAAATTCGAATTTAGCCTCCAATGCCACGCACCCAGGTGATGAGACCGAGGAATGCTGAGCGCAAAATTGCACTTTGTGCTACGAATTCAGTCAGCACTTTAGGTGTGTATCACTGAACGACACCATCGCCAACAAATGTGAGAAGCTTTCAACATCCAAACACGAGATGCGTTGTGACGAGCATTTTGTTCTAATACAAACACAGGCGCGATCATATGTTTTCACTATTTTCATCTCTTCAGATTGGCAGACTAATTTTAAAGGATGTTGTGGGCTTCGCCAACTTAAGGAGCATCTTGGCATGATCACTGTTCCTTGGCCATTCAGAAGACTTGCTGCATTTCTCCAGCCTGAATAAACTGCAGAAGGGGAGTGTTCGATCACTCTGTTGCATCAAGCCTCAAGTGGGCGTCAAGAGAAGTATAGCATATAGGCGCTGAGAATCGTGAAATACTGAGTATTCAGGACCCTTTCTAAAATGCAGGAAGTACGTTTGCACGCCTTTCTCCTTGTGAGCATTTGCGTGAGGATACCTTCAAGACAATGACTAGAGGCGTGTTGTTGTATTTCAACACGTCGCTTTGGGCGGGCATTTTGAGTGTTTCGTCGAACAAGCTCGGGATGAATGGTGTATCAAGGTCTAGAACGCTGCATCTTCTTCTCGAAATCCCATGCTCTGCATTTGCCTTAGCTGGCTACTGAGAAGCCTCCAAACTCAGCAATACGTCTGCCATTGAATACGGTGGCTTCGCATTCCTCTCGCGGCACATCACGGTACGGCGTCTCTTGTCTGACAGTCGAATCGTCGCACCTTTCTCATGTTCCATACTTGATATGCTTTTCCCGTCATACAGCTTCTAACGCATCCGCTGATGATCGCCTCAGTACATCGGAAAACTGCGACGAACCTGTAAAATCTGAATCCTTTCCTCGTTGGCAGGCATGCACATCTGGCTTCTTTCACACGCAGCATGCTTTTGTGGACTGGCATTACGTCCCATTTCTGTGGTTGTATCAGTTTGACAGCTAGAATAATGTGATCATACTTATCCAATCCAGTCTATCAGTCTTCACCATGAAATGGGCATTTATCGAATCCCGAAACGAACATTATGCCGATTTGTAAACCATACATCTACAGTGGAGAGTCGGCTTCACTGGACAACACCAAGTGCCGGCTTTGCATGCATTTATATCTTTGTTTGTGCCCGAGCTTGCCATATTGTCACAAAATGTCAAAACCACAGCTTCGCCTTTGCTCGACATGCGGTTCCTAGGCTTTCCAGCTCACAGTACCATGCCTGCACTGCGGCGAAGACTTGTGCATCACGCCAGCGCTGCGGTGAATAATTTTTGCTCTCGATACGTTGCCGTTCTTGTAGGCTACACGCATCGCCAGGAAAAAAGTTGATTATCCCATCGGCTCAAAAAGATCTACCTTGAGGAAATTCGAATTTAGCCTCCAATGCCACGCACCCAGGTGATGAGACCGAGGGATCCTGAGCGCAAAATTGCACTTTGTGCTACGAATTCAGTCAGCACTTTAGGTGTATATCACTGGACGACATCATCGCCAACAAATGTGAGAAGCTTTCAAAATCCAAACACGAGATGCGTTGTGACGAGCATTTTGTTCTAATACAAACACAGGCGCTGCTATTATCTCCACTGTTTTCATATCTTAAGATTCGCAGACTAGTTTGGAGGGATGTTGTGGGCTTCGCCAACTAAAGGAGCATCTTGGCATGATCATTGTGCCTCGGCCAGTCACAAGACCTGCTGCATTTCTCTAGCCTGAATGAACTGCAGAAGGGGAGTGTTCCATCACTCTGTTGCATCAAGCCTTAGGTGGACATCAAAAAAGGAATAGCCGTACGCGCTGGAAATCCCGAAATACTTAGGATGGAGGAGCCTTTCTAAAATGCAGGAGGTACGTTTGCACGCCTCTCTCCTTGTCAGCGTTTGCGTGAGGATACCCTCAAGACAATGACTAGAGGTGTGTTTTTGAATTACAAAGCGTCGCGTTGGTCTGGCATTTTGAGTGTTCCGTCGGACAAGCAGGAGATGCATGGTGTATCAAAGCCGAAAACGGTACATCTTCTCGAAATCCCATGCTCTGCATTTGCCTTAGCTGGCTACTGAGAAGGCTGCAGCTTGAGCAATACGTCTGCCGTTGAACGGTGACTTCGCATTCCTCTTGAGGCACATGAGGGAACCGCTTCTCCTGTCTGACCGCTGATTCGTGAATCATATCTCATGTTCCATACGCGATAAGCTTTTCTCGCGATAAAGCTTCTAGCGCATCCGTTGATGATCGCTTCAGTATATCAGAAAACTCCCAGAACTCTACGAACCTGTAAAATCTGAATCTTTTCCTCGTCGCCAGACATGCGCATCCGGCTTCTTTCACACGCAGCATGCTTTTGTGGACTTGCATTATAGCCCATTTCTGTGGTTGTGTCAGTTTGACAGATAGAATAATGTGATCTTATTTCCCCTAACCAGTCTATCAGTCTTCAGCGTGAAGTGGGCATTGGCGAATCCCGAAACGAACATTATGCCGATTTGTAAACCATACATCTACAGTGGAGAGTCGGCTTCACTGAACAGCAACCAGTGCCTGCTTCGCATGCATTTATATCTTTAGTTGTACCCGAGCTAGTCATACTGTCACAAAATGTCAAACCCACAGCTTTGACTTTGCTCGACATGCGGTTCCTAGGCTTTCCAGCTCACAGTACCATGCCCGCACTGCGGCGAAGACTTGTGCATCACGCCAGCGCTGCGGCGAATAATTTTTGCTCCCGATACGTTACAGTTCCTGTAGGCTTCACGCATCGCCAGGATACGCTTCTATTATCCTATTGGCTCCAAAAGATCTATCTCGAAGAACTTCGAATTTATCCTCTAATGCCACGCACCGAAGTGATGAGACCGAGGAATGCTGAGCGCAAAATTGCACTTTGTGCTACGAATTCAGTCAGCACTTTAGGTGTATATCGCTAAACGACACCATCGCCAACAAATGTGAGAAGCTTTCAACATCCAAACACGAGATGCGTTGTGACGAGCACTTTGTTCTAATACAAATGCAGGCGCCATTATATGCTTTGATTAATTTCATCTCTTCAGATTGGCAGACTAATTTTAAAGGATGTTGTGGGCTTCGCCAACTTAAGGAGCATCTTGGCATGATCATTGTACCTTGGTCAGTCAGAAGACTTACTGCATTTCTCCAGCCTGAATGAACTGCAGTAGGCGAGTGTTTCATCACTCTGCTGCATCACGATTTAAGCGGGCATCAAAAGCGATATAGCTATACGCGCTAAAAATCGCGAAATACTTAGGATGGAGGACCCTTTCTAAAATGCAGATGGTACGTTTGCACGCCTTTCTCCTTGTGAGCGTTTGCGTGAGGATACCTTCAAGACAATGACTAGAGGCGTTTTGCTGTATTCCAAAGCGTCGCTTTGGGCAGGGAGTTTGAGTGTTTCGTCGAACAAGCTCGGGATGAATGGTGTATCAAGGTCTACAACGCTGCATCTTCTCGAAATCCCATGCTCTGCATTTGCCTTAGCTGGCTACTGAGAAGACTGCAACAGTAGTATGTCTTTGGTTGAATACGGTGACTTCGCATTCCTCTCGAGACACATCAGGGTGCCGCTTCTCTTGCCTGGTAGTTGGTTGGTGGCTCTCATGTTCCATACTTGATCTGCTTCCCGTCATGCAGCTTATAGCGCATCCATTGGCGATCGCGTCAGTACATCAGAAAACTCCCGGAACTCTACGAAACTGTAAAATCTGGATATTTTCCTCGTCGGTAGGCATGCGCAGCTGGCTTCTTTCACACGCGGCATGCTTTGATGGGCTTGCATTATGGCCCATTTCCGTGGTTGTATCAGTTTGACAGCTAGAATAATGTGATCTTACTTCCCCTAACCAGTCTATCAGTCTTCACCATGAAATGGGCATTAGCGAATCCCGAAACGAACATTATGCCGATTTGTAAACCATACATCTACAGTGGAGAGTCGGCTTCATTGAACAGCAACCAGTCCCAGCTTCGCATGCATTTATTTCTTTATTTGTACCCGAGCTAGTCATTTTGTCACAAAATGTCAAAACCACAGCTTCGCCTTTGCTCGACATACGGTTCCTAGGCTTCCTAGCTCACCGTACCATGCCCGCACTGCGGCGAAGACTTGTGCGTCACGCCGGCGCTGCGGCGAATAATTTTTGCTCTCGATACCTTACGGCTCCTGTAGGCTACAGTAGGCAACAAGCATCGTCAGAAAAGAGGTTGATTATCCCATCGGCTCCAAAGGATCAACCTCGAAGAAATTCGATTTTTGCACTCAATGCCACGCACCCAGGTGATGAGACCGAGGAATGCTGAGCGCAAAATTGCACTTTGTGCTACGAATGAAGCAGCACTTTAGGTGTATATCACTGAACGACACCATCGCCAACAAATGTGAGAAGCTTTCAACATCCAAACACGAGATGCGTTGTGACGAGCATTTTGTTCTATTACAAACATACGCGCGCGATTATATGCTTGCATTATTTTCATTTTTCCAGGTTGGCAGACTAGTTTGGAGGGATGTTGTGGTCTTCGCCAATTTAAGGAGCATCTTGGCATGATCACTGTGCCTCGGCCAGTCAGACGATGTTCTGCATTTCTCCAGCCTGAATGAACTGCAGAAGGGGAGTTTTCCATTACTCTGTTGCATGAAACCTTAGGTGGGCATCAGAAGAGGTATAGCCATACGCTCTGAGAATCGCAAAATACTCAGGGTGGAGGGCCGCTTCTAAAATGCAGGTTGTACGTTTGCACGCCTTTCTCCTTGTGAGCGTTTGCGTGAGGATACCTTCAAGACAATGATTTTAGAGGCGTGTTGTTGTATTCAAAAGCGTCGCTTTGGGCAGGCATTTTGAATGTTTTGTCAAACAAGCTCGGGATGAATGGTGTATCAAGGTCTAAAACGCTGCATCTTCCTCTCAAAATTCCGTGTTCTGCATTTGCTTTATCTGGTTACTGAGAAGGCCGCAACTGTGGTAAGTCTTTTGTTGAGTACGGTGACTTCGCATTCCTCTCGAGGCACACCAGGGTACCGATTCTCTTGCCTGATAGTTGGTTGGTGTCTCTCATCTCATGTTCCATACTTGATATGCTTTTTCCGTCATGCAGCTTCTAGCAAATCCATTGGTGATCGCTTCAGTACATCAGAAAACTCCCAGAACTCCACGAACCTGTAAAATCTGAATCGTTTCCTCGTCGGCAGGCATGCACATCTGGCTTCTTTCACACGCGGCATGCTTTTATGGGCTTGCATGATGGCCCATTTCTGTGGTTGTATCAGTTTAGCAGCTAGAATAATGTGATCTTACTTCCCCTAACCAGTCTATCAGTCTTCACCATGAAATGGGCATTAGCGAATCCCGAAACGAACATTATGCCGATTTGTAAACCATACATCTATAGTGGAGAGTCGGCTTCATTGAACAGCAACCAGTGCCTGCTTCGCATGCATTTATATCTTTATTTGTACCCGAGCTAGTCATTTTGTCACAAAAGGTCAAATCCACAGCTTTGCCTTTGCTCGACACGCGGTTCCTAGGCTTTCCAGCTCACAGTACCATGCCCGCACTGCGGCGAAGACTTGTGCATCACGCCAGCGCTGCGGCGAATAATTTTGCTCTCGATACGTTACAGTTCCTGTACGCTACAAGCATCGCCAGGAAAGAAGTTGATTATCCTATCGGCTCCAAAGAATCTATCTCGAAGAAATTCGAATTTAGCCTCCAATGCCACGCACCCAGGTGATGAGACCGAGGAATGCTGAGCGCAAAATTGCACTTTGCGCTACGAATGAAGTCAGCACTAA
>NW_013651777.1:8224-8877 GCF_000499385.1 Eimeria necatrix | reverse complement strand
TATACCACTTAACGACACCATCGCCAACAAATGTGAGAAGCTTTCAACATCCAAACACGAGATGCGTTGTGAAGAGCATTTTGTTCTAATACAAACATACGCGCTATTATATGCTTTCATTATTTTTATATCTTCAGATTGGCAGACTAATTTGGAGAGATGTTGTGGGCTTCACTAACTTGAGGAGCATCTTGGCATGATCACTGTGCCTTGGCCAGTCCGAACATTTTGCATTTCTCCGGCCTGAATGAACTGCAGAAGGGGAATGTTCCATCACTCTGCTGCATCAAGCCTTAAGTGGGCATTAAAAGAGGTATAGCAATACGCGCTGGAAATCGCGAAACACTCAGTATCGAGGTCCCCTTCCAAAATACAGAGGGTACGTTTTCACGCCTTTCTCCTTGTGAGCGTTTGCGTGAGGATACCTTCAAGACAATGACTAGAGGCCTTTTGCTGTATTCCAAAGCGTCGCTTTGGGCGGGATTTTGAGTGTTTCGTCGAATAGGCTCAAGATGAATGGTGTATCAAGGTCTAAAACGCTACATCTTCCTCTCGAAATCCCATGCTCTGCATTTGCTTTAGCTGGCTACTGAGAAGCCTCCCAACTCAGCAATACGTCTGCCATTGAATACGGTGGCTTCGCATTCCTCTCG
>NW_013651777.1:2947-8124 GCF_000499385.1 Eimeria necatrix | reverse complement strand
ATATCACGGTACGGCGTCTCTTGTCTGACAGTCGAATCGTCGCTCCTTTCTCATGTTCCATACTTGATATGCTTTTCCCGTCATACAGCTTCTAACGCATCCATTGGTGATCGCTCCAGTACATCAGAAACCTGCGAGACCTCTACGAACCTGTAAAATCTGAATCCTTTCCTCGTTGGCAGGCATGCACATCTGGCTTCTTTCACACGCAGCATGCTTTTATGGACTTGCATTACGTCCCATTTCTGTGGTTGTATCAGTTTGACAGCTAGAATAATGTGATCTTACTTCCCCTAACCAGTCTATCAGTCTTCACCATGAAATGGGCATTTAGCGAATCCCGAAACGAACATTATGCCGATTTGTAAACCATACATTTGCAGGGGAGAATCGGCTTCACTGGACAACAACAAGTGCCGGCTTTGCAGGCATTTATATCTTTATTTGTGCCCGAGCGTGCCATATTGTCACAAAATGTCAAAACCACAGCTTCGCCTTTGCTCGACATGCGGTTCCTAGGCTTTCCAGCTCACAGTACCATGCCTGCACTGCGGCGCAGACTTGTGCGTCACGCCAGCGCTGCGGTGAATAATTTTTGCTCACGATACCATGCCGTTTTTGTAGGCTACACCCATCGCCAGGAAAGAAGTTGATTATCCTACCGGCTCCAATAGGTCTACCTCGAAAAATTCGAATTTAGCCTCCAATGCCACGCACCCAGGTGATGAGACCGAGGAGTGCTGAACGCAAAATTGCACTTTGTGCTACGAATGAAGTCGGCACTTTAGGTGTATATCACTGAACGACACCATCGCCAACAAATGTGAGAAGCTTTCAACATCCAAACGCGAGATGCGTTCTGAAGAGCATTTTGTTCTAATACAAATATAGGCACGATTATATGCTGCTATTATCTCCACTGTTTTCATATCTTCAGATTGGCAGACTAGTTTGGAGGGATGTTGTGGGCTTCGCTAGCATCTTGGCATGATCAACTGTGCCTTGGCCAGTCAGAAGATTTTTGATTTCTCGAGCCTGAATGAACTGCAGAAGGGGAGTGTTCCATCACTCTGCTTCAGCAAGCCTGACGTGGGCATTAAAGGGGTATAGCCATACGCGCTGGAAATCGCGAAATACTCAGGATGGAGGTCCCCTTCCAAAATACAGAGGGTACGTTTACACGCCTTTCTCATTGTGAGCGTTTGCGTGAGGAAACCTTCAAGACAATGACTAGAGGCGATTTGCTGTATTCCAAAGCGTCGCTTTGGGCGGGCATTTTGAATGCTTCGTCAAACAAGCTAGAGATTAATGGTGTATCACGGTCTACACAGCTGCATCTTCTCGAAGTCCCATGCTCTGCATTTGCCTTAGCTGAGTACTGAGAAGCCTCCAAACTCAGCAATACGTCTGCCATTGAATACGGTGACTTCGCATTCTTCTCGGGGCGCATTACGGTACGGCGTCTCTTGTCTAATAGTCGAATCGTCGCTCCATTCTCATGTTCAATACTTGATATCCTTTTCCCGTCATGCAGCTTGAGAAGTACCCGTTGAAGATCGCCTCAGTACATCAGAAAACTCCCAGAACTCTACGAACCTGTAAAAGCTGAATCTTTTCCTCGTGGCCAGGAATGCACATTTGGCTTCTTTCACACGCGGCATGCTTTTTTGGACTTGCATGTTGGCCCATTTCTGTGCTTGTATCAGTTTGACAGCTAGAATAATGTGATCTTACTTCCCCTAAGCTGTTGATCAGTCTTCACCATGTAATGGGCATTAGCGAATCCCGAAACGAACATTATGCCGATTTGTAAACCATTCATCTACAGTGGAGAGTCGGCTTCACTGGACAACAACAAGTGCTGGCTTCGCATGCATTTATATCTTTATTTGTACCCGAGCTAGCCATATTGTCACAAAATGTCAAACCCACAGCTTCGCCTTTGCTCGACATGCGGTTCCTAAGCTTTCCAGCTCACAGTACCATGCCCGCACTGCGGCGAAGACTTGTGCATCACGCCAGCGCTGCGGCGAATAATTTTTGCTCTCGATACAGTTCTCGTAGGCTAAAAGCGTCGGCAGGAAAGAAGTTGATTATCGCATCGGCTCCAAAAGATCTATCTCAAAGGAATTCGAATTTAGCCTCCAATGCCACGCACCCAGGTAATGAGACCGAGGAATGCTGAGCGCAAAATTGCACTTTGTGATACGAATGAAGTCAGCACTTTAGGTGTATATCACTGAACGACACCATCGACAACAAATGTGAGAATCTTTCAACATCCAAACACGAGATGCGTTGTGACGAGCATTTTGTTCTAATACAAACATACGCGCTATTATATGCTTTCATTATTTTTATATCTTCAGATTGGCAGACTAATTTGGAGAGATGTTGTGGGCTTCACTAACTTGAGGAGCATCTTGGCATGATCACTGTGCCTTGGCGAGTCAGAAGACTTGCTGCATTTCTCCAGCCTGAATGAACTGCAGAAGGGGAGTGTTCCATCACTCTGCTGCATCAAGCCTTAAGTGGGCATCAAGCGAGGTATAGCCTATACACGCTGAGAATCGCGAAATACTGAGGATTCAGGACCCTTTCTAAAATGCAGGAGGTACGTTTGCACGCCTTTCTCCTTGTGAGCATTTGCGTGAGGATACCTTCAAGACAATGACTAGAGGCGTGTTGTTGTATTTCAACACGTCGCTTTGAGCGGGCATTTTGAGTGTTTCGTCGGACAGGCTGGATATGAATTGTGTATCAAGGTCTAAAACGCTACATCTTCCTCTCGAAATCCCATGCTCTGCATTTGCCTTAGCTGGCTACTGAGAAGCCTCCAAACTCAGCAATACGTCTGCCATTGAATACGGTGGCTTCGCATTCCTCTCGCGGCAGTACACGGTACGGCGTCTCTTGTCTGATAGTCAAATCGTCGCTCCTTTCTCATGTTCCATACTTGATATGCTTTTCCCGTCATACAGCTTCTAGCGAATCGATTGGTGATCGCTTCAATACATCCGAAAACTCCCAGAACTGCACGAACCTGTAAAATCTGAGTCTTTTCCTCGTCGGCAGGCATGCACATCTGGCTTCTTTCACATGCGGCATGCTTTTATGGACTTGCATGATGGCCCATTTCTGTGGTTGTATCAGTTTGACAGCTAGAATAATGTGATCTTACTTCCCCTAACCAGTCTATCAGTCTTCACCATGATTACCCCATGAGCAAATCCGGAGACGAGCTAATTCGGCTAAACATTTCGTATGTAAATGTTAGGAGAGTCGGCTTCATTGAACAGCAACCAGTGCCTGCTTCGCATGCATTTATATCTTTATTTGTACCCGAGCTAGTCATTTTGTCACAAAAGGTCAAACCCACAGCTTTGGCTTTGCTCGACATGCGGTTCCTAGGCTTTCCAGCTCACCGTACCATGCCCGCACTGCGGCGAAGACTTGTGCATCACGCCAGCGCTGCGGCGAATAATTTTTGCTCTCGATACGCTGCAGTTCTCGTAGGCTAAAAGCGTCGGCAGGAAAGAAGTTGATTATCGCATCGGTTCCAAAGGATCTATCTCGAAGAAATTCGAATTTAGCCTCCATGCCACGCACCCAGGTGATGAGACCGAGGAATGCTGAGCGCAAAATTGCACTTTGTGCTACGAATGAAGTCAGCACTTTCGGTGTATATCACTGAACGACACCATCGCCAACAAATGTGAGAAGCTTTCAACATCCAAACACGGGATGCGTTGTGACGTGCATTTTGTTCTAATACAAACATACGCACGATTTTATGCTTTCATTATTTTTATATCTACAGATTGGCAGACTAATTTGGAGGGATGTTCTGGGCTTCGCCAATTTAAGGAGCATCTTGGCATGATCACTGTGCCTTGGCCAGTCAGAAGATTTTTTGCATTTCTCCAGCCTGAAGGAACCCGAAAACAACAGCATTCCATCACTCCGTTGTATCAAGCCTTAAGTGGGCGTCAAACGACGTACAGCTATATGCGCGGAGAATCGCGAAACACTGAGGATTCAGGACCCTTTCTAAAATGCAGGAGGTACGTTTGCACGCCTTTCTCCTTGTGAGCGTTTGCGTGAGGATACCTTCAAGACAATGCCTAGAGCCGTTTTGTTGTATTTCAAAGCGCCGCTTTGGGCAGGATTTTGAGTGTTTCGTCGAACAGGATCGAGATGAATGGTGTATCAAGGTCTAAAACGCTACATCTTCTTCTCGAAATCCCATGCTCTGCATTGGCCTTAGCTGACTACTGAGAAGCCTCCAAACTCAGCAATACGTCTGCCATTGAATACGGTGGCTTCGCATTCCTCTCGCGGCATATCACGGTACGGCGTCTCTTGTCTTACAGTCGAATCGTCGCTCCTTTCTCATGTTCCATACTTGATATGCTTTTCCCATCAAACAGCTTCTAGGGTATTCGTTGCAGTTCGCTTCAGTACATCAGCAAACTCCCAGAACTCTACGAACCTGTAAAATCTGAGTCTTTTCCTCGTCGGTAGGCATGCGCATCTGGCTTCTTTCACACGCGGCATGCTTTTATGGACCTGCATGATGGCCCATTTCTGTTGTTGTATCAGTTTGACAGCTAGAATAATGTGATCTTACTTCCCCTAACCAGTCTATCAGTCTTCACCATGAAATGGGCATTAGCGAATCCCGAAACGAACATTATGCCGATTTGTAAACCGTACATCTACAGTGGAGAATCGGCTTCACTGGACAACAACAAGTGCCGGCTTTGCATGCATGTATATCTTTATTTGTGCCCGAGCTAGTCATTTTGTCACAAAAGGTCAAACCCACAGCTTTGCCTTTGCTCGACATGCGGTTCCTAGGCTTTCCAGCTCACAGTACCATGCCCGCACTGCGGCGAAGACTTGTGCATCACGCCAGCGCTGCGGCGGATAATTTTTGCTCTCGATACGTTGCCGTTTTTGTAGGCTACAAACATCGCCAAAAAACAAGTTGATTATCCTATCGGCTCCAAAAGATCTATCTCGAAGAAATTCGACTTTTGCCCTCAATGCCACGCACCCAGGTGATGAGGCCGAGGAATGCTGAGCGCAAAATTGCACTTTGTGCTACGAATTAAGTCAGCACTTTAGGTGTATATCACTGAACGACACCACTGCCAACAAATGTGAGAAGCTTA
>NW_013651777.1:0-2847 GCF_000499385.1 Eimeria necatrix | reverse complement strand
CTTCAGTACATCAGCAAACTCCCAGAACTCTACGAACCTGTAAAATCTGAGTCTTTTCCTCGTCGGTAGGCATGCGCATCTGGCTTCTTTCACACGCGGCATGCTTTTATGGACCTGCATGATGGCCCATTTCTGTTGTTGTATCAGTTTGACAGCTAGAATAATGTGATCTTACTTCCCCTAACCAGTCTATCAGTCTTCACCATGAAATGGGCATTAGCGAATCCCGAAACGAACATTATGCCGATTTGTAAACCGTACATCTACAGTGGAGAATCGGCTTCACTGGACAACAACAAGTGCCGGCTTTGCATGCATGTATATCTTTATTTGTGCCCGAGCTAGTCATTTTGTCACAAAAGGTCAAACCCACAGCTTTGCCTTTGCTCGACATGCGGTTCCTAGGCTTTCCAGCTCACAGTACCATGCCCGCACTGCGGCGAAGACTTGTGCATCACGCCAGCGCTGCGGCGGATAATTTTTGCTCTCGATACGTTGCCGTTTTTGTAGGCTACAAACATCGCCAAAAAACAAGTTGATTATCCTATCGGCTCCAAAAGATCTATCTCGAAGAAATTCGACTTTTGCCCTCAATGCCACGCACCCAGGTGATGAGGCCGAGGAATGCTGAGCGCAAAATTGCACTTTGTGCTACGAATTAAGTCAGCACTTTAGGTGTATATCACTGAACGACACCACTGCCAACAAATGTGAGAAGCTTTCAACATCCAAACGCGAGATGCGTTGTGACGAGCATTTTGTTCTAATACAAACATAGGCACGATTATATTGTCCTACTATCGTCTGAATTTTTATATCTTCAGATTTTTCAGACTAATTTGGAGGGATGTTGTGAGCTTCGCCAACTTAAGGAGCATCTTGGCATGATCATTGTGCCTTGGCCAGTCAGGAGACTTGCTGCATCTTTCCAGCCTGAATGAACTGCAGAAGGGGAATGTTTCATCACTCTGTTGCATCAAGGCTTAAGTGGGTGTCAAGCGAGGTATAGCCATAGGCGCTGGAAATCCCGAAATACTTGGGATGGAGGAGGCTTTCTGAAATGCAGAAGGTACGTTTGAACGTTTTCTCATTTCTGACCGCTTGCGGGAGGAAACCTGGAAGACAATGACTTAAGGCGTTTTGTTGTATTCCAAAGCGTCGCCTTGGGCAGGCATTTTGAATGCTTCGTCGAACAAGCTCGTGAAAAATGGTGTATCAAGGTCTAAAACGTTGCATCGCGTCGCCTTGGGCAGGCATTTTGAATGCTTCGTCGAACAAGCTCGTGAAAAATGGTGTATCAAGGTCTAAAACGTTGCATCTTCTTCTCGAAATCCCATGCTCTGCATTTGCCTTAGCTGGCTACTAAGAAATGTTTACATTTAGCCATACGTCTGCCATTGAATATGGTGACTTCGCATTCCTCTCGGAACACACCAGAGTACCGCTTTTCTTGCCTGACAGTTGGTTGGTGGCTCTCATCTCATGTTCCATACGTGATATGCTTTTCCCGTCATACAGCTGCTAGCGCATCCATTGGTGATCGCTCCAGTACATCAGAAAACTCCCAGAACTCTACGAACGTGTAAATTCTGAATCCTTTCCTCGTTGGCAGGCATGCACATCTGGCTTCTTTCACACGCGGCATGCTTTTATGGACTTGCATGATGGCCCATTTCTGTGGTTGTATCAGTTTAACAGCTAGAATAATGTGATCTTACTTCCCCTAACCAGTCTATCAGTCTTCACCATGAAATGGGCATTAGCGAATCCCGAAACGAACATTATGCCGATTTGTAAACCATACATCTACAGTGGAGAATCGGCTTCACTGGACAGCAACCAGTGCCTGCTTCGCATGCATGTATATCTTTATTTGTACCCGAGCTAGTCATATTGTCACAAAATGTCAAAACCACAGCTTCGCCTTTGCTCGACATGCGGTTCCTAGGCCTTCCAGCTCACAGTACCATGCCCGCACTGCGGCGAAGACTTGTGCATCACGCCAGCGCTGCGGCGAATAATTTTGCTCTCGATACGTTACAGTTCTTGTACGCTACAAGCATCGCCAGGAAAGAAGTTGATTATCCTATCGGCTCCAAAGAATCTATCTCGAAGAAATTCGAATTTAGCCTCCAATGCCACGCACCCAGGTGATGAGACCGAGGAGTGCTGAGCGCAAAATTGCACTTTGTGCTACGAATTAAGTCAGCACTTTAGGTGTATATCACTGAACGACACCATCGCCAATAAATGTGAGAAGCTTTCAACATCCAAACACGAGATGCGTTGTGAAGAGCATTTTGTTCTAATACAAACATATACGCTACTCTAGGCTTTTATAGTTTTCATCTCTTCAGATTGGCCCACTAATTTGGAGGGATGTTGTGGGCTTCGCCAACTTAAGGAGCATCTTGGCATGATCATTGTGCCTTGGCCAGTCAGAACATTTTGCATTTCTCCAGCCTGAATGAACTGCAGAAGGGGAATGTTCCATCACTCTGCTGTATCAAGCCTTAAGTGGGCATTAAAAGAGGTATGGCAATACGCGCTGGAAATCGCGAAACACTCAGTATGGAGGTCCCCTTCCAAAATACAGAGGGTACGTTCACACGCCTTTCTCCTTGTGAGCGTTTGCGTGACGAAACCTTCGAGACAATGACTAGAGGCGTTTTGCTGTATTCCAAAGCGTCGCTTTGGGCGGGCATTTTGAATGCTTCGTCAAACAAGCTAGAGATTAATGGTGTATCAAGGTCTAAAACGCTGCATCTTCTTCTCGAAATCCCATGCTCTGCATTTGCCTTAGCTGGCTACTGAGAAGCCTCCAAACTCAGCAATACGTCTCGGTAA
>NW_013651776.1:12342-16889 GCF_000499385.1 Eimeria necatrix | reverse complement strand
TTGCAACGAACTAGAGAAGACAGGTACAAGTATGCATTCGCGGCAGAAGGTGCTGCGTACACGTTCTTGCTTGCGCACTTCATGCGGCATATTCTCCCGAATCGTCAGACGAAAAGGACACTAACGTGAGCCGGCTGCCTCCCTACTCAAGTTGTTTCTGTCGCGTCCTGCGCTTCTGGATAAGTATTTTCCTGTGTGTTCAGTCGGGATATATGCGACGGACACAAAACAAAGGACGGTGTCTTGCCAGGGAGTGTGTCACGGCGAAAGCAAGCTGCGTAGCGGCGATTCGTCTGCGTGTGGCAATCTACGATTCTACCTCCGCAGGTGCAATAACGCGCCGCCGACTGGTTGATGTAGTGAAAGTCTGAATTGCAATTGCTCGAATGCGCTAGTGGTGGTTGAACAGAGTATGGTACCCAGGCTAACGCCATCAGCAGTCCTTGTCAAATTTGTTTCCTTCGGCAGTTTGAAGTTTTTCAGCATTCAGTCGCTAGGCCGTCTCGCAACATGCACTATTTTGTGACCTGATGGCGTCGCACCGTGCAGCCTGTGAGTATAGCGTCCGTTTCAAACTTTTTAAACGGCATGACGCAGCAAAGTACTCTGATGAGGAGCAGCGCTGTTGGTGTTGTGCGGGTGAAGCGAGCATTCGACACGATGTGCAATGCCATTGCTTCGTACCGACGCATAACTGTTCTTGGTGTCAGGTGCTGTAGTGCTGGTTTCGTGCGCAGATATGGCCATAATTGCATTCGGTCAAAATGCCCCTATGGTTGCAGCAGATGCTTGCAAAAAGTGCTTCGTGTTGGCCACTCGGCTTCGTCATTGATGCAAAGAATCGTCTTCGTGGTAGGATCATGGATTTGTGGCTGCGCATTGTTTAGCTACCCAACGACCCAATATCAATTTTTCTGGTGGGCGGCATGCTCCATTGAGGTGTTTTCTTCCTGGACTCACTTGCATCTATCGTCAAGGTATCAAATCTAATGTGTGGACGTGGAATTCAGCCCGTAGGTAATGGCAAGCTATGATAACCGGAAAGGCTTTCTGGTTCCACAACTGGACTTTTAAGACCATGCTCAAGGCGGAGTTTTTGTAGATACAAAGACTCCGCCTTAAGCATGGTTTTAAAGCTGCGGCGACTGCGTCATTTGCCGCAACGCATGCGTCATGGGCGACGGACACTCTGAAAAAGAATCACATTTAGTCGTGGGCGCGTGCAGTGCTGCACGCGAATAGCAGCTGTGCGCATTTATTGAGCATCGCCAAATGCCTGTGATTTATTGATGCGTATTGGCAAGTTTGCTTTGTCTTGGGCTTTTGCCGTCAGTGCTGCGTTGCCGTCAGTGTATTGGTTTTGGCAAGAAGCATGCAGATGCAGGCACAAAACGCACTGCTGCCTTTCAAAGTCAGATTCTGTGTCGGTTGCGAGACGTCTGCGGCCTGATGGTTGTGTTGTAAGAGACGTGCTGTTTATATTGATGCTGGCGAATAGAATGTTGGCGTGAGGCATTTTAGGTTACAGTTTATGCTTTGCAATGAGGTGGGTAGGCTGTATGTTGCCTGGCGATGCCATTGCGTCCTGAGAGTACAGGATACGCACGCCGTTGTGTGGCGTTGTTTGCACGCACACGCGGAAGGCGCCTTTGGCGGTGTGTTGCTTTAACTTCGTGGCGTGTGGCTTGGTGCCAGCATATTTGGCATTGGCATTTATCATCGGTTCGCGTGGGCGTCTTGAGGGTGCTGTGTTAAGTAGAAAAGCTGTGACGAGTGGAAAAGGCTGATTCTGCAGGGAGTACGTTTGAGTGGAAGCGGGGCACAGGAAGCAGCCCAGTTGTTGGAAAAATATTTGTCTGTGGAGCGTAGGGAGAGCATTCGCTTTGGCGCGGTATTGCAGGTTGTGATGATGTTTGTTGCTCATGGGGACTGCGTTTGTGAAGGGCCTTTGTGGTCAACGAGAACGGCGTAGAGCTTAAAGCCGTTCCTTTGCTTGTTTGTTTTGGCATCTATAAGGTGCTGTGGCAACTTGATACGATTGAGTGTACAGGAAGTGAGCTCTTGTTGATGATGAGATCACATAAACTTTCAGGTTTGGGGAAAATCATTGTGTGTCGAGCGTAGGGGAAGACTGTACTTTGGCACTTAGTTGCGCAGTTCAGTGGTGTTTGTTACTCATGGAGGCTGCGTTAGTAGAGAGGGTTTGCAATCAACAAGAATAGTGGTTGAACAATATAAATGTCTGCTATATAGACAACCGTAAAGATCAAATGACGAACGGAACGCTGGACGGCTTCGACAGGGGTCGTTGTCGATACCATTGCAAGCATGCTGCACTCTAGACACAGTGTTCATTTAAAGTGAAAACCGTCGTTCATTATCGTGTATTGATGCGTATCGTTAAAGGCTGCTGAAAAAAACTGCGAAGGATCACGCCAAGACGTCTTTTCGAGACATGAGCACTGAGTATGATACGCGCTGATGCCATGATCTATTAGAGTTTGGATTTGATTGTTGAAAGAGTATCGGCACTCTTGATGTCCTTCCAAAGTTCAGCAGTGCAAGTATGGAACACTTTTCGTGTTTTATATTCTTAGCGAATTAGAGCACACTGTTTGTTCAGATTGCATCAGGCGATGCGCCACGAACAAGTGTGTTTCATAAAGTCAGCCACGTAGAAACTCCCTCCGTAAAAGCACAAACGCGCCCTTTAACGAACAATATGTAAGCTATGCTAGCTCCACGAACTCGTTTCACTGCTGAGCGTGCTCAACAGCAGAGACAAATGTCAGGGAGCATTATCCCTGGAATAAATAGATTTGCTCCTTATATTTCTAGGTGCCTGCGCAGTTCTTCAATTTCTGTCTATGCAAAAGAACGCGTTCATTTACGCTACTGATGGAGAACACTACACTAACTTGCAATCGACTTCGGTTCGTTCCGAAGGATGCCGGCATATGCCGGGAATTTTTTTCGCAGAGCCACCTGCAGTGTGAAAAGTCATATTCCGCAACGCTTCTTTAGACGGTTCGAAAGGACTACTTGTGAAAACGCCTAAGTTATTGTATCGGTAGTTGTCAGATCAAGCCTGTTGTTGAATCCCGGGATGTTTTGCATGCAAAGGCTGTGCTGATACGACAATGCTTTCATGCAGCATCAACAATCAGGGAGCAAGACATTTACTGTTCTTCTCTAGAATTGCTGGAAGTGGCCATAGAATAACGCGGAGTCAACTGCATTGCTAACGGCGTTTCCTCCTTTCTTTACAAATGCAGTCACGCCGTCACATCGGCCCGACGTGCCATTAAGCGTGTGACATGAAGCTGCCAGCGGTGCTCACTTACGTTTGTAATCCAGTGCATGGAAAGCCCACTCTTCTTGCGAAGATTTGCAAGCTCTCAGAATAGTTCATGCAGGCAAGCATCGACGACAGAAACAGGACACAAACCCTGCCCGTTATGAACAGACTTATGCAATTGGGGCAGCCAACACTGATCGAGCTTGCGCCGACCTATTGGCTGGGGAGTAACAAATCTTTCAGCGTTTTTGCCCATGCAGAATATCTAAACGAAAGCACTGCATTCTCTTTCAGTATTTTATGTCCTCGATCGGTTCGTTGCCTTGTAGGACATTGTGACGCCTTCGCCTGACGCTTTTCCACAGCGTATTGATTTTCCTTCGACTCTGTCCAACGAACAGGCTCGCCGTATGCGATAAAGAAAGACGTTTAGCAGCACAGGTCACGTACGGCTCCTTGTTTGCACATCACGGTTTGGTCCGTGCGAAACTTAGTCAAGAACTGCGGGTACGAAACTTAGTCAAGAACTGCGGGTACACTACTGTTTCCTAGTCAGCATGTGGTCAAATGCCAAGGAAGAACAACAAGCGAGCATGGAGTGCTCTTTATGCGCCAGTGGACACGGATCATTCACACGTCCACATGCGACATTACCCAGAATAAACATGTATTGAAGAGAAGCGTGGCATAACAGAAATTTGCACAATTTTAGTCCTTATATTCGCTAATACCTCATCGCAAACATCCAGCGATACACGCTGAATACGCGTGCAAGGACTGAGCCTGTATTTGACTTGCCGAAAAACACCAGTCTTCGTCCAGCGCTTTTTTTTCGAGGTACCCAGCTTGCATCGTGACAAACGACACTGCTTGAATTCGTCGGTGGGCGTCGGCCCACCAGCCAGTGTTGTACGCATGTTGTATCCGTTCAGTGTCGCCTGTCATGCGCTTTGGTGAATCCAGGAAGTGCGTGGAAAGCCCGCCTTGCTGTTCGTGGTTTCTCGTCGCAGTAATTGCGGCCGATGTTCCGCGGTCCACACGTTACTAGCTCACATTGTGGGCCGCTTCGCTTGCGCCGAGAGCCTTGTCATGCTGTTCCTTGTCGTGTTCTGTTTATCGTTGGCTTTTATACTCATGATGGCGCATTGCTTCGTGTTCGCGGTTGCTTCACACTGCGACGATCTGCTTGTTAGGTTTTACATGTTTCTTGGCACCTGGAAGCGTTTCCTGAACATGTTAGTAGCCCATG
>NW_013651776.1:9588-12242 GCF_000499385.1 Eimeria necatrix | reverse complement strand
AACCAAATGATATTCTCATAGTTCCGGGAAGTCGGAATTCACGGACAATTGCAGTCTTCGGAGTCTTCTTTCGCAGGTTCTCCTCGTGTGCCTCGCCGGCACTAGCTCGGCACAGATATGAAATGGCTTGCTGACGCTTGATAACTCGATTACGCTATTGGCCGAGAGTGGAAGCGCGGGGCTCACATGGTGCTGAGCTGTGACCTAGTTTGGATTGATATGTTGGAGTGTAGCTTTCTTGTGCGTTAGGTGCGAGATGTTTTGTTTTAATGTAACACAGCAGAAAGCGACCACAAATGTAGCGTGCCGCATATATCCGGGGACTCTTATTCTTACTCTCTAGTGCATCATTATTACATGTTATTCCTATGTAAATGCATCTCTGTTATGGAAGTTGGGTGAGGCGTTAATTGGCTGTTTTCCCAGCCTTTTTTAGTCCATACTCAAACGCCCTAAAATTTGTATATGTTCAAATTTGCCATTCAAGCAGATGCTTCAATCCCATAGCCCCCATCACACTTCTGCTTACAGAGTGCTCCACATATAAGCCGGAATGTTGACCACACTGTTTGCTCTCGTTTTGATGCTACGCTGACATACCACAAGCGTTGGATATTCTATATAGAAACAAATCAATCAAGTGTAACTACTACAAACTTGCGCGCAACTGGATTTTTGGAAAGCTTTGGGCTGCTTTTGTGCAGCTGGTAGGTACACGCTGTGCTGCGTTCCGTGGTTGTGCGTGCATAATCATCTGGCGGTATTGCTTATAGCAAAAAGAACTATTGCACAAAACCCTTCACGGCCGACAGCTAAAAATTGTCATGTATCTTTTCGGCAATGTGTTAAGGGCTTTAGCAGGCTTGACCTGCTGCAGTGGTTGGACATGGAATATTGTCTTTGATAAAAATTTTCGTTGTGCGTCTTCTGACTGTGTGATTAAGTATCCGTCCCGGTACGAAAAGCATGCATTAGCATGGAATGATCGCTAACTTGTCCTGATGTGCAGCCAGTATGTGAATGCAAATTGTGAAGAATAATAGCTGAGGTGGTAGGGACTGTCACGTCATGTGGCAGGTTTCTTTTGCGTGTGTGTGAAGGCGTAGAAGTAAATTCGATTGCCTCGCCGGGTGTAACTGCTATCGCAGAGCTGGAAAAGCTAGCAGGGCAATACTAACGTTGCTGCGTTAAACAGGCCAGCGCGTGCAGACGTATCAAATCATTTTTAGTTCGATGCTTCGTTGTTCTCTGTGTATAAACATGGCGTGATATTAGGCGAGTAGTCGTCCAGAAGCAAGGCAGTTGAGGGCAGATGTTCACTGGGCGTGCGGGCAGTTCACAGTTCACACTCCTCATGTGGATTTTTGTTGACAGCAGAAGCCGTGCAGTGCCTGGGCAGCGCTCTCAGCGTACGCAGTTCTCGTTAAGGTTCTCTCCTGTATTTGCTATAACGACAGATGGGTATCTTTGTGGTGAGAAGACCGTTTTAGCGTGTATGAACTAATTGCGCCTTCGCATGTTTTCTGTCAATAGACATGAAGACAATCTTTGGTGGGCTGGTCCGCACGTTGTCTGGTTTACTTCATGCCCTAGCCTCCTTCGCGTTTGCGCACAGACCTCGTTTTCAGACGACCGTACCTCATAAGTAATTGTTTTAGGAACGCTGTTTCTACAGGGAGTATGATTCAGCGAACTAGATGTTTCGTGTAATGGTGGTGGTGCCATCAATGCACTGCTGTTTAATACTACTGGCTCGCTGAATTCGTATGAGGTTTGAGTTGCTTGCACGACGGCACTCCCCGTGTGCATCGGGACGCATTTGACAATAGGGATGCTTCGGTGGACACGCGAATGAGGTAACATGTGTCTTTGCTACTTCTTGTCCCTTCCCAAAAGCTGTCGAAATAAAATTGATGTTTCATACTCGTTATTCTCTGTGCAATTGGTTGAGGCTTATCTGTGCTTTCTTGAATGATTGTTCAATAGTAAAAATCTTACAGGGTTCTGGCGAAGTTTTTTCCCAAAACGACAATAGATATGTGGGGGGGTGACAAGCGCTATCTGATTGCCTTTTCCCTCCGGAAAAAGCTTGCTTCTAGGTTTGTAGCCTTCAACGGATGCACCGTGTCATAGTTCCAGATTAAGGCACAATGTTTCTGTGAAGCCCGTGAGTGCAGGGAGTCCGGCGGATCGTGTTATCCGCCGCAGTACGTGAAGTAGGTTAAATGATACAGCAAGTGTTAAATGGCAGCTGCTTTTTTGAGTTTGGTATCCTGCATGCCACACAGAGCTCGCAGATCCTCTTTTCCGGTGAAGCCAAACAGGATTTTCTATATTTGCGACTGTTGCAGGACTGAATTTTGCATTTTGGAGAAAATTGCTCACTAGAACTGAAAGCCACCTGGGGGGAACTTCTAGTGTAGCAGTTTGTTGCTTACGAAGTTGAACATCAGTCATCTATCTTGGTAAATGTCTGTCGCTGCACGCACCGAGTTGATTCAGGTAAGAGTCCTTCGATGTGTTTGCCGAAAGGCAGCGCACTTGTGTGGGATGTCCACTCTTCGAGGCCTGCAGCCAGTATGTGAAGACACATGATTTTTGAGTATTGATAGTTTAGACACTAGGACATGCTGCACTTCGTGGTTTTCACTTCT
>NW_013651776.1:0-9488 GCF_000499385.1 Eimeria necatrix | reverse complement strand
TTGAGGTCAGCATGGCAGTAGCCTTGTCAGCGCCAACTGCAGGGCGGCGAGTGTCGCATTATTCCCATCGTTGGGGCTTCTTTAACGTGTCTGGCTGCGTGATGCGATTTTGCTGTGGTTATCCCATTATATTAGAATTGCGGACATTTACACGCATTCACAGCAATAAGGCAGCAATCGAACTAAATTCAATGCGCCAGCAGCGTGCTGAAGGCACCACTCAGACCCCTGTTAGTCGACGCGCAGCAATGAAGCCTAAACATGTATCGACAGTTGGAGGCTCTTTTTATCAGGGGGTAAGTGCCCTGTGGTGCTAAATGTGGCGGCTCTGCATCGGATCTTACATCCGCAATGGCGTCTGCCTCAACTGCTTTTGCGAGCTATCGATCAGCAATGGAAAAGTGAATAACGAAGCGTCTGGGCTCATTTCTTAATAAGTGGTCTGCGGTGGATAAGCGAATAGAAGGAATTCGGTTTTCGATTTTTGTTCACCGATATAATAACTAGTAAACAAAACACGCCCTTGCCGAAACACTCAGCAGTTGCGTGTGACCAATTATAGGCTTTATTGACGCTCCAAAAAGCGTATCAGAGAACCAGAATGCATCCGCTTGCCGTCTCAAAACGCAGCATGCTGCTTGCTGTGTAGCCTTTAGCCGCTGTGTCACGTTACGTCATTTCTCTGCAGCAAGTGAGTAGCCGTAGTGCAGCGCTTTCGTCACGCGGTTTATGGGGTAGAATGATTTGAACACGCTTTAGCCGTATTAGCTGTGTGCATGGTGTACTGCAACAGTTGTCGATCTCTACAACTGTTTCGTAGATTCAGGGAATGACGTTTTGGAAGTTGTTATGAGGCATGTTTCGGCAGATGAGGGTATGTGTTTGATCTTTTAAATGGCTTTTTCTAGTTGTATGCGTGGTAGTTACATGTTATCATGTAACTATCAAGAGGTTTGTGTTCGGCGCGAAATTACATGTTTCGCACCTATTCATTGCAGGCCTAGTGAAATATTGGACATCTGGCTTTCTTGGGGTTTGTGAAACGTGTCGTTTTGCGGTTCATGAGAGGTTTTGATCTCTTGGAAGAAAAATGCGGAACCTTCAAAGCCAGTAAGTGTAGGGACACTATTTTAGTTATTGGTTGTTGAAGCTGTGAAAGATTTTGGACTGGCGGGACTTTGCTTTTCATAGTTTGCGTGATCTGTCAACTAAATATCCGTCCATTTGTCGCATCGGAACGAACTGCTGACACCAAGGCGGATATTTTTTCTTGCAATACTCTTGCCAGCGTGCTGTGCGGCTCACCAGATGCTCCGTGCGTTTCTCTTTCACACGCGATTTTTCGGCTCGCGAAATTGGTGCTCTGGGCTGTGTTGCTGAGTCCGTTTCAATTGCGTGGGAAATGCAATACAGCACATTATGAATCAATGGTGGACTCTCCGCTGAGCATCTTACAACGTACAGAAAACCCCTCCCAGACTCACTTAGAATCCTGAACATACCCATCACATTGTGCTTGATACGATCCCGGCAGAGGCATTTGAATTTATAGTTTTCTGTCATTTCTATATGTACTGAGATGCATATTTTTGTCGAGTGATAGCGCTAATTGAGCAAATGAAATGTTGGCATCTTTGCCTGCAGTCAATTGTTAACACGCATTAAGGCTACATTCGGCGGAGCCCATTTGCAAGCATCAAGAACTTACACAACCTCGTGAAGAATGTTTCATGGGTCATTTCGTGTCTCCGCAATTGTTATATAGGAGCTAGCCGGATATCGACACGATCGTGCAGTGCACGTATATTTGTTTGACCCTCACGTTTCCAGGGGGTAAGGCCCAATAGAAGAGAAATGCCGAGATGTAATGGATGCCAGTGTCCTGCATTATTCCTTGATATTGAAGAGTTCTTGAATCCCTCTAATATTCGTATTCTACGGGAAATAACATCTGGCCTGAATATTAACAGCTTGGGTTACACAATATCCTATGGTGTAAAGATGAACATTGCTTTTAAGTATGGTGTTTCTGTGCTCTGCGGAACTGCGCGGAATAGGTCTAGTGTAGCCTTGAAGAGTACGACGGTAATGCACACCAAAAACCAAGGATGTCCACGGCGGCCGTCTCCTGGCCAAGCGTGATTCTTGCTGTGCACCTGGAGGCAGCTCTGAAACGTCTTTGTTGCGAACAACGTCGCTTTATTTTTGTGCAGCCCGTGAGTGCATGCAGTTCGATGATCCCCGGCAGAGCAATACACTGTGTCTTCGCTATGGAAGTCCTGGGTTGTACAATTATGCTTTGGGTCGAACTCAAATGTTTTCCACACAAATAGGAGCTCCCATTCCATGGACAGTATAGCTTGTACTAACGGCATTACTGGCTTTTAACGTAAGAAAAGTGTTACATGTTTTCTTGCTCTCCGGGACATGGATGTGGGTGCGAAACCCATTGTTTCATACATCACGTCTCTCCCTTTGGCGTTGTAAAAAAAGCATCTCTGGCTGGGACGTTGTCCTTCATTTCCGATCTCCACGTTTGGGGTATTCCGCCTTGGGACGTATGTATGTCTGTTTAAGTTGTCCACGTACTCATGTGGCATGCAGATTGTATGTGAAAACAATCACTTGCGTCTATCGTCAAGATATTAAATCTAATGTGTGGACGTGGAATGCAGCCCGTAGGTGATGGCGAGCTATAATAACCGGAGAGGCTTTCTGGTTCCACAAGTGAATATTCCTGTTTTCTGCGGCTGTAAAGTTTTCGACTTCCTCTAAACATGTTGGTTGATGGTTTGCTGAAGAATGGCGGATTAAACGGTGTTTATTTATCGGTTCGGGTTCACTGCTATTTGCAAGGTGTGAGATTGGTCGGGTGATATTCTCGTCACGTTGGCGTGCACGGTCGTGTGGATTGCATGCTTCTTTTATTCACGCAGCTTCTAGGATTTTCCAGTATTGTTAGCATCTTCCCATTCACATTAGAAATGAATGTAAATGACTTTTCCACCCAGTATGAGGTAAGGATAAACTGTTCCTCAAAGGTGTACAGGGTGCTGGAAGTCTCGCCAAGACGTTTGCTGGCCGCAGCATCCATGCAGAGTTCAAATGAATCTATGCACGTCCACGTAGAATTTAGGTTTCATCCGCTTGTTCTGTGGAAACGAAATTAGTGGTTCTAATCGGCCGAATCTTTGCACCCTTTAGTGTCAAGGTTCGTTGCGGCATCAAAACCAATAATGGTCATGGGTTTAATGCGCATGTTGCGAGATTTGCTTTATTGCTCTCCCCCTATAGCGATTGCTTCAAAAAAATTCTGGTCAGTACTTCAGAGGAATGCACTCCATGTAAACAGCAGTGACTTCCCAGGGAGTAAGTTGCAATAATTGTATGGTGTCAAAGCATTATTGAGCGTATGGCCATACAAGATGATGGATATCCTATGGGGGATTGAATGTGCCTGATAGTTGTGTTGCATACGCCACAACATCTGACCTACACAACGGCATCTTTTCAAGCTAGGTTGCTGAGGTTGACAAATCATTGGTAGGATTTCTGTCTTGTTCCTTTCTATTTTCCTCATAATGCACTACTTAAATACACATTATGCTCAGATTCTTACATGCTCTTAGCATTCATTGCTCTCTAAAAGCAGCAGACAGCACTAAGTACTGAAGGACTAGCTCTACTTTAGCCGCCATTGCAATGCGATGCACGCTACTTGTTGTATAGTCCTTAGCGACTGCGACATGCTGTGCCTTTGAACAATGTTGCGATATATCTCCGAAGCGTGTGCGTACATGCAGTATAAATTTTTGTGAAAGTGCTTTCAGAGAAGCAACTGACTGGGAAACATTTGGAAAACGCTCGCTGTATGTCTGTAGTGGCTTTTAAGTCAAGCCCAGCTTTCAAGGTATTTCCTAGGTTAAACTCTAGTGCGGTTTCCTGCTGAATGTTTCCTCCTCCTGCTGTCGTTTAGTAGCAGGAAACATTCAGCAGTACAGATAAGCGACGTCTCGCTACAAATGTAGTCGGTAAACGCTAAACATGGGGTGATTGGCTCTATCATACGACGCAGAGGAAGTTTGTCTTTTTGATATTATATTCAAAGCAGTTAGGACTCACTGATGAAAATGCTTCCGACCACTTCGACCCATCACGTTTCTTGTGGCGTTCAGCCAGTACGTTACGACACACGCTGCCGGATATCGCCTGATATAATTGTATTTGCTTTGATTGGATTGGTGATTAAGCACAAAGGAATGTTTTTGTATCTTCCCTGTGTAGATTTTACAGGCAATGTGAAGAGGTCGTTGTGGCGACATTTTCGTCAGTGCAGTGTATGGAGCGGCGGGTGTTGCGCGCACCCTCTGTTCATTCAGATCTTTCAGGCAGAACTGGGTGCTGGTGCTTTCCATTTTTATTATGGTGTACACATCTGCTCTTGTTGCGCAAAATGACACGCATTCGCCCACTTTCGAGGCAAAAGAGAGCATTTGGTCAAACGGCCTGGAAGGTTCTAGACGGCAGAAGGTTCTAGACAGCTCAGTTGGACACTTTTTTGAATGCGTCAACACTTTGTGGTTTGGGAAAGCGTGTGCTGCTTCAATTGAATTTGTGCCGTTCATTTCTGCAGCAGTACGAGAATTGGGTGTCTGTGCGCTAAGATAGCAGTGCTTTCGTCCACGTAGTGTTTGCACGTTTGCATGAGCTCACGCACCTTCAGCGGCCTCTTGAACATTTTGCGAAGATTTCTGCATATCATCTCTGCTCGCGCGACTGTATCGATATTGCCTCGGCAGCACTTGAGACGAGCTTCGCTTTAAGTTACGTAATTATGGAGGGTTGTTTCCCCAGGGAGTACGCTGCAGCCATGTTGAGGCCCCAAACAACTACGGGGGGTGCGGCGATGCACTGACGCTCTCTGTCGGAACAAAAGTTGTTCTGCTTAAATCGAATGCTGCTTTGGATAGGAGAAACACAATCTTTTTGTTTCCTGCTTTTCAGGGATCGTAGGTATCGACGACTTTGTGGGGTTGGTAATCATCTTTCCAGTTGCATGCGACAGATGCTTGCCTTCTTGATGCAGCAGACTACTACGAGTACCGAAACAACAGCAAATCTTTTCAAGTCATCTTCACGTCAAACGTGCCGCTTCTTGTGCAGATGTCAGCAGACTTGACGCGCTGGGCTTTTGGACAGTATTGCATTGCTTCTGTGCAGCCCGTGAGCCCATATGCTGCGAATTTTCGCTTTTGTTGCTGGAGAGTGACACAAAATAGCAGGCAACTCCAACGTTGTCAGCTGAGCTAAATACGCCTTTTTCGTTTACGGTATTTGTACGTTGTACGTGGACTAGGGTGGTCACAAATAATGCTCCTGTTTAACTTGGTGTATAGTATATGGAGAACGTGTTTTCAACGAACAAAACGTGCTGAATACCAACGCTGATACCTCCTGTTATCCTGTTATCTAACGTACGAGTTTTGGCGGCGTCACTCCTTGCCTGGCGTCCGATGCATTTTGCCCTGGTCAGATGCCGATCAGCTATTTCGATGCACGAATTTCAACAAAAGTCGGTGTTAACAATTAGCTGCTCATAAGAAAAGGAACGCGTATTTGGTATATGTTTATTAAGCTTCTTGTGGCGTTCAGCCAGTACGTGATGTAATGGTAGTGACTTTTGGTGGCTACGGTAGTTGGCCTCGGCACCTTACGTGGTTTTGTTTTTTCAGCAAAAGGTGCGGCAAACGGAATGGAAACCTGCTTAGCTCTCACGTGCGGAATAAATGCGATAAGTAAAGTGGATAAATTGGCCAAGCCTGTGAATCGGGGAACCTATACACTGTCTGAACTGGGGCGGCAGCGTGTATTATTTTAAGGAGATGATGCTTGTATCCCGCTGTTTAAATGCATGAACTCCTTTTCGTGTTTGTCTTCGAGGCTAAGAGCATATTCAGCGGCGCCTTACGTAAAGTGAGGGGCTTCTCATGTTGCTGTCTTGCTTTTGCAATTACTATACAAGGTCTCTGTAGCAATCAGCACAAACAAAACTTGTATATAGGTCGTAACTGGAAGATTTATATCCAGGGAGTACGCGTCTAGGAAGTAGAGATCAGTACACACAATTGATTAGTGTCGCTGCGCGATACTGACCAATTGTGTTGTTTTGTGTTCGCTATTACCCGGTGCCCTAAACGCTATGGTGTTTTTTCTTCACGGACGAGGTTGTCTGTCATCCATGTGAACTGCCTTTGCTAGCTGGCACACTGCTGCTGCTTCGATAGTTAGTTTTCTGTAATGGGTGGAGAATAACGGGCATTCTGGTTGTTTGCGTGTTCCTTTGACTTCACAATAGCTGTCACCGTAGGGGTGAAGCATTTTTGCCCATACGTTCAGCAGCTGCATGTGACCGACACTTTGCTTATTTTAACTTTGTAAAGCATGTAGTACCAAAAAGCTGAGATGCGTTTACGTTTCATATCGGAGCATGCCGCTGGTATTGTGATCGTCAGCTGTTACATCACGTTGCTCTGTTGCACGTCGACACATTTTCCGGGCGCAGCTGGTGAGTGCATGCAGAAGGATGTTCTGTGCTTTTCATTCCTTAGAAAGGGGCGCTCGAGGGACGTTGGATTGATGGGGATGGGGCTTGTTCGATGTGTCTCATGTCGTCGTGAGAAATCTTGCAGCTCCTCGCTTAAGTGAACTTGCTTGTTCAAGCCGATTAAGGAAACAGCCTTCCGTGCAGATCTTTGTTGTTGGTACAGCTGCGCAATGAGACTAGTGGGTGATGCTCAATATTTCTTGTCAAGAATTTTTGCCGCATGCTGAGAAATAATCGTATTTTAGTGTATTCTTCACGTGAAATTGTGATCGTCTGAGTGGCTGAACTCCCAAATGCCGCTGCCAAAGCTTGAAGTCATATGTTGCGTTTGGAATGCAATGGGCGCGCATGAGAGATACGCTTTTTCTTTTGGTGCAGCCTGTATGTGATAAGAAGCAGCACTAGGGATTGGCAGCTGAGGTTGCAGAATTTAGGATTTGATGCAATTTCGCTTGTTCTAAGGCTATGGGGGATTCCGCACTTAGTATCCGTCCAGTTCTCATGTCTGAATTCAGAACGATTAGCAAGTTCATAGTATTGGTGTGGTGGTAGTATGCAGAGAGGCGGATGAATTCATGATTCCACAGAATTTGGTCCAGAGCTCCAGACGACACTGCTTTAGCTGTTCTTATGAGCATACATATTCAGAGGAATCTTTTTATTTTTCTAGTGCCGCTTTAGTATTGAATGTGCGACGAATCGTGCATGCGCTGAACTACCATGCAATGGTCGACTTTTGCACAATCAGGCTAAAGGTTTCTCGGGGATACCTCATGCTGAGTATGAATTGTTTGCTTACGGCTGTGGGACCTTTCACTTGAAATTATGTTTTTAAAGAAACTGTGGGGGCTGCTGTTCCACTAAGTACCAACTGTTTATATTTTCTGTCGTGGTCTTTGCACGAGCATTCATCAAAAGCATATTCACCTTCATTCTGCACATGCTGCTGTATTCATTGAAGACGCCGGCTTCATTTTGCATCGTTTCATAAACGCCTCGCAGAAGTCTACGGCAAATACTGCTTTTGGAACTGCGAAAACGGTCGGTGTTCCAGGGAGTGAGTTTTGCTGGAGGCGACTTGTTAGGAAACTGCGGGCATTGCAACCATATGTACCCATATGTAGTGTGTTCCATCGTTGGGTGAGTAGTCCGCTTCAATGTTTGAATTAAGAGCTCAGAATCACCCTGCATTCACGTTATTCGCTTTTGATAATTTGGGGTATGTGCATACTACGTAAAGGACAGCCATTTTGTCCCTTTGCTTGTACAGTTTCTACTGTTGGTAGATGCAAGGCAGCATGACATTTTGATGCCCGACCCCATCTCAGCAGTTGCCAGGGCAGAGGCTTTCGTTCTTTTGCAAACCCAATCATCACTGAGTAACAAATCTCTGGCGCCAGTTAGTTGCCTTCTCTACTCTATAAATACTGGCCTGTGAGTAGCCCCATAGGTTGGGGCATGCTGCACCTTGGGTGGTGTCGTTTTCGTCCGTGGGTGCGCAGTCAGTACGAGGCATCTTCATGGCACCAGGACTGGCCCAAAATATCTCGATCGCATGTTGAGAGTGACCTATGTGCACGACCAGAATCTACATTTGTGGAGCAAATTAAGCTGAAATATCAAAACGATTGGGTAGGCTTATCTTGAAGTTGAGACACATGTTTGATATTTAGAACATGGCTGACGAACTGTTAAAATGTTTCGCTAAGAGTCCTTCCTGAGGCATGGCCCAATTATGGTAGTCGAACGTCTACGGCATCCTTCCAAGGGAATACGCTTGACCAAGATGCAGGATGTTCTTCGCGGAGTGCAGGCAGTGGGTGAAGAGAGACGACCTGGAATATCGATGTCCAAGGCTGATGGGAGCGATCGTGTGATCTATATCCGCAGCGGCTGTTTTTGAAGAGCCACTAGACATGATTTTAGCGATATCCCTGTTAATGTGATTTGCAGACTGGCTGGTGCTGCGCGGCCTATCTCCGTTGATCCGTACTATCTCAACCCAGCGCGCTGCTACGAGTTGTTGTTTTACTATGGCCGTTTTATTTTCGTTGTGCCTACAGCAGAGCAGACGCATGGCCACCTATAAGACAGCCGTTTTAATGTTTTTGAGGGCTTCACGCAGTAATGTGGAAAACACTTAAGCCACGTGCTTTATAGGCGGATATACGGAGATGCAGTTGGGCTCGACGGGAGATAGGGGAGCATTCTTGTGCAGCGGGATGATGTGTGCGTCCTGCTGCTTGCGACTGAGATGTGCTCTTATTTATTTCTGTCGTTGTTTAGCAGGCATCAAGATGATTTAAAACAGCCGGGTCCACATATTACAAGGTGGATCACATGCCTCGACCGGCCTGCTGAACAGTAGGCAACAGGCTGACCCAGTTTTGAGAGAAAAGAGACCTCAAGAAAAGTACTTTAGAAACCTTACCTTTTCAGGAAGTAAGATGATGAGATGCCGATATTTTGCCACGTGATATAAGCTGCCGCGTTGCAATCTTGCTCGATAGAGCTGGGCTACGCAATTAAACGTGCTGCATGTGCTGCCAACTCTGCTCTGAGCACATTTATGGTGAAGAAGCGCGCTAGATTCAGACGAAGACCTACTTTCCTATGTCCTGCATCACGTTTGTTGAAGCGCCTGACGATGAATATTGACGGCTGTGCCTGCCGAAGTCAAATTGATGCGCAGTTGTATTTGCTCAGCCATTGTTGCAAAGTGCTAGAGGGAACTGGGAAAAACATAGCGCCTGGAATCCATTTTGGGGCCGAAATGACGCGATCCTTGTTTCGACGTCTTTTGTGTTGTGGTATATAGCGCTGGGGCCGCCCCAAAAGCGTGTGATTCACTCAGGTTTTCCGAAATTACCTTGCTCATGGATTT
>NW_013651775.1:13588-16454 GCF_000499385.1 Eimeria necatrix | reverse complement strand
TAAACCTTAACCCCCCCCCAAACCCTAAACCCTAAACCCTAATTTGTGGTTTCAGGTGGAGCTCCGTTCCTCGGAGGCGCAGGAAGTGCACCAGGCGCTGCGACTGGAGTGGGACGTTTACAAAATAATTTTGGACTTGTTGCGATTAACTCCCAAGTTGGAAAGTCTTTATCACGAAACAGCTCGGAGAGCTTTTGCTTTTTGTCGGCAGCACAAGAGGCCCCAGGAGTTCCGGCGGCTGTGCGAAATGCTGCGGCTGCACTTTTTGCTGCTGCAGCGCAGCAGCAGCAGCAGCAGCAGAGGCCGCGACGAGCTCGAGCCGCTGCTGCGCCCCGAGCTGCACCTCGAGACGCGGCTGCAGCAGCTAGCTGTTGCTGCTGACTTGGAGTTGTGGAGAGAGTGTGCTGCAGCAGCAGAAGACATTTGCAGTTTGGGGCTGCACGACTTGTTCGTGCGCTCGCTGCGGGGCGGCTGTGGGGCGGGGATCGGGATCGGGATCGGGATCGGCGGGGAGCCGTTCCCCCGCGCGCGCGAGCGGCTGCCCCGCTGGCTCGCGCTGCTCTACGAAAGACTCAGCAGGGTTTTTTGGGTTGCCAAAAACTTCCTTTTTCACGCTCTTGCTGCAGTTCGTTTTTTCTTGCACATCAAAAACTTCAAGCGAAGTGCAGCGCAGCAGGAGCTGCAGAGTCTCGCCAGCGTCGCGGTCCTCGCCGTCCTCGCGGTGCCCCCGGACGCCCAGCAGTCCGCAAACCCTTTTTTAGGGTTTAGGGTTTAGGGTTTGGGGGGGGGGGTTCAAGCGCCGCGGCAACCGCCAGACGGGGGTTTCGCGGCGCGCTGGCCCGCGAGGGCTTAGGGTTCGGTGGGGGCGCGGGGGGCTCGCGAGGGTTTGGGGTTTAGGGTTTGGGCGAGGGTTTAGGGTTTGGCTAGGGTTTAGGGTTTGCGCGCAGGGACCGCCGGCAGGAGGACTTCTTCGGGGAGAACAGCATGCTGTCCGTGGCCAACTTCGAACAACGCAAAAGACTCGCTTTGCTGCTGGGCCACAGCTCAATGCCTTCCCGCAGCAGTTTGCTGCTGGCCTTGGAGTCCAAAGACATCCTGCAGCACGCCACTCCGGCTTGTCAGCAGCTCTTCGCGCTGCTGCAGGCCGAGTTCACGCCCCTCAAACTCTGGTCCGAGGGTTTAGGGTTTAGGGTTTAGGGTTTGGGGGTGGGGGAGCGCGCAGCGCGGTGCGGCAGCTCTAGGGTTTAGGGTTTAGGGTTTAGGGTTGGGGGGAGCGTGCAGCGCGGTGCGGCAGCTCTAGGGTTTAGGGTTTAGGGTTTAGGGTTTAGGTTACGGGGGAGCGTGCAGCGCGGTGCGGCAGCTTTAGGGTTTAGGGTTTAGGGTTTAGGTTTAGGCTTGCGGTGGAGGCTGCTGCGCCAGTTGAGCAGGCGTCCGTTGAGGACATGGCTTTTGGCTTAGGGTTTAGGGTTTAGGGTTTGTGGTTTGTGGTTTGTTGCAGTTCGCTGTGCGAGCCGCTGCTGAAGGAGCTGGAGCAGCAGCCGCTGCTGCAGCCGTACGTGGCAGCACTTAAGCGGGTGGTCATCAGCCAACTGACGCAGCAGCTGGCGAGGGTTTACGTGAGTTTGTCAATAGAGCATTTCACAACTCAAGTTTGTCCCGAGGGTTTTCTGTCTTGGCCGGAAGCAGAGAAGTTGTTGGTGTCTTTGGCGCACAGCAGCCGCCGCGGCGCTGCTGCGGACGGCAGCAGCAGCAGCAGCGCAGCAGCAGCAGCAGCAGCAGCAGCAGCAAACCAGCCCGACGCCTTCAGCGTCCGCATCGACTACGCGGCCAAAGCCCTCATCTTTGCGGAAGCAGATGTTTGTCCAGAAAGACACATTCGAAACACCCTCGCCTCCCTCTCCCGCGCCCTCGACACGTAAACCCTAAACCCTAAACCCTAAACCCTAAACCCTAGGCGCCTTCGCGCGGCGCGGCGGCGGCGGGGCTTCTAGGGTTTGGGCTTTGCGCGGCCCTCCTGCGCTCGGGGCCCCAGCGGGGCCGCGTGGGCGGCTGCCCTGCTCTAGGGTTTAGGGTTTAGGGTTTAGGGTTTAGGGTTTAGGGTTTGGGGTGTTTGGCTGCAGCGCCGTGCAGTGCCTGCAGCCCGAAGAGACACTCGAGCAGCAGCAGGAACGCCTCGCCTACCAGCAGGCCATCCCAAAGAGACTCGAAGCAGAAGCAGCAAAAATGAGTCAGCAGCAGCAGCAGCAGCAGCAGCAGCGCACAGCAGCAGCAGCAGCAGCAGCAGCAGCAGCCGTAGCTGCAGTAGGAGTTGTAGTGGCGCCTTTTCTGTCTGCTGCTGCTTGAGCGCCCGCTTTGTGGGCCCAGGCTCTCGGCTTTAGGGCCTCGGGTTTGGGGTTTAGGGTTTAGGGTTTAGGGTTTAGGGTTTAGGGTTTGCGATTTAGATGAGCGGCTGCGGCGCACGAATTTGCGGCGGCTGGAGAAGCAGGAGGAGCAGCAGAAGTTGGAGGAAGAAAGAAGACTCCGCGAGGCCGAACAAAGACGCGTCGAGGAGAAACAAGGCAAGCCCCCCGCTAGCTAGCTAGCTAGCCAGCTAGCTAGCTAGCTAGCTAGCTGGCTAGCTGGTGGTTTTGCGTTTTCGCGTTTGTTCTCGGCGTTCTCAGCTCGTAGCTAGCTAGCAAGTCTTCTAGCTAGCTCTCCAGCTAGCTAACTATACAGCTAGCTAGCTAGCTAGCTAGCTAGCTAGCTACATAGCTAGCTATATAACAATATACCTAGCTAGCTCTCCAGCTCGCCAGCTCTCCACCAAGTCCCCGACATCTCCAGCTTTCTCGCCACCCAATCCTCCCAACCCCCTCCCCCCCCCCCC
>NW_013651775.1:5000-13488 GCF_000499385.1 Eimeria necatrix | reverse complement strand
GCTGCTGCTGCTGCTGCTGCTGCTGCTGCTGCTGCTGCTGCTGCTGCTGCTGCTGCTGCTGCTGCAGAGCGGGACCGGCGGGAAGAAGCCTCGAAGCGGCGGGTGGAGCAGCGGCAGCAGGAGGAGCGGATCCGCGCGCGGAGCGAAACTGCGGCGCTGATGCTGGACGAGATAAAACGCATCGGCGGCCGCGACAGCAAAATCACCATCAAGGGCAAACAGCTCACTGACATCAACATTCAGGACGTGCTTGACGGCCACGTCGACTACGACGACCTCGAGAAGGCCCAGCGACTCCAGCTCCACAACGTCCGTCGCTGGCTAGCTGGGCAGCTAGCTGGCTAGCTAGCTGGGGGCTGGGGAGCGGGGGAGCTGGAGGGGGAGCTGGGGAGCTAGCTGGGGAGCTAGCTAGCTAGCTGGCTGGGGAGCTAGCTAGCTGGCTAGCTAGCTAGCTGGCTGGCTGGCTAGCTAGCTGGCTGGGTAGCTAGCTGGCTGGCTAGCTGTCCTAGCTAGTTGGCTAGCCAGCTAGCCAGCTAGCTAGCTAGCTAGCTAGCTAGCTGGGTAGCTAGCTAGTTTAGGGAAGGGGGGTCGTGTAGTGCTAGTGTTAAGGACTGGCGGGCTAGGAAGTGAAGGGGGGTGGGACTTGCAGCTAGCTGCCGTGCTGCTGCTGCTGCTGCTGCTGCTGCAGGAGCGTCTGCTGCGGGTGCGGCAGCGGCGGCTGAACCTGAAGAAAGTGTCGCACTACATTCGGGCCTGTCGAGAAGCAGAACTGCCGCTGCTGGCTGCCTGGGCGCAGCAGCAGCTCGAAGCAGACCGCAGGGTGCTGCTGCAGCTGCAAAACAAGCACGAGGAAGGCAAGCAGCAGCAGCAGCAGCAGCAGCAGCAGCAGCAGAGGTGGCAGCGTTGTTGTTAGCGTTGTGTTTCCGTGCTGCACATTTGCTGCTTCCAGTTACCACTCCCTCGTGCTGCAGGTGCAGCTTGGGTAAAGAATGACCTGCTGCTGCTGCTGCTGCTGCTGCTGCTGCTGCTGCTGCTTGCAGAGCACCGTGCTGCATTTGCTGCTGCTCTTGAGGAGAAGGCGGCCTTCGACGGAGTGCAGGAGGACAAGCAGCAATGGGTGGCGCGGCAGCTGCAGCAGCGGCAGCAGCAGTTTGCTGCTGCTGCTGCAGCGCAGCGGCAGCGCCTGCTGCAGATGCTGCAGCTGCAGAAGGTGCAGCGAGCCAGAGAAAGAATGGAAGCAGCAATAAGGAGGCAGAGAGAGCTTGAGGAACAACGCAAGAAAGAAGAAGAATTCAAGGTCTGCTGCTGCTGCTGCTGCTGCTGTTAACGCTGCTGCTGCTGCTGCTGTTAACGCTGCTGTTAACGCTGCTGCTGCTGCTGCTGCTATCTTTGGTGCTTCATGCCCTTGAGTCTGTGGTTTGTTTGGTCTGTTGGCTTTATTTCTTTGCTGCTGTGCCTTTTTTTCTGCTTCGGATTGCTGCTGCTGCTGCTGCTGTTTCTGTGTAGCTGCTGCTGCTGCGCTGCTGCTCATTTTGCTTCTGAATTCATTTTGCTGCTTCCTGCAGCGGCAAATGGAAGAAATGGAAAGACAAAAAGCAGAAGCAGAGGCGAGGGAGAAGCGGCTGCAGGAGATAGGTGAGAAGCAAAGACAGAGAGAATTGGAAATCGAGGTATCTTGCTGCTGCTGCTGGCCTTGCTGCTGCTGCTGCTGCTGCTGCTGGCCTTGCTGCTGCTGTTGCTTCCAGTGTTGCTGTTGCTGCTTACATTGCTGCTGCGGGTCGCGGCGCTGGTGCTGCTTTTTTCCTTGCTGCTCTGAAGCTCTTGCTGCTGCTCTAATGTGCGCGCTCTTGCGAGTGTGCTGCTGTTGCTGCTGCTGCTGCTGCTGCTGCTGCTGCAGGCGAAGCACGGCCTTGCAAACCGAGAAAGCAGCAGACGGGCAGATAGCCAGTCTTTGAGCCACAAGTCGGAGTCTCCTGCTGGCAGCAGCAGCAGCAGCAGCAACAGCGGGCAGCCGGTGTCGCCGACAGGGTCGAGGGACCAGCAGCAGCAGCAGCAGCAGCAGCAGCAGCAGCTGGAGTGGAGGCGCAGCACGCCGCTGACTTCTCCTGATAAAGGCAGAGAGACTAAAGGGAGACAGGAGACTTTCTTCCGCAGAGGAGAAAGAGCAGAAGCAGCAGCAGCAGCAGCAGGCGAGGTCCTCAACTGGAGGAACATGAACAGAGACAAGCAGCAGCAGCAGCAGCAGCAGCAGCAGCAGGACTTCCCGGTGCGCCAGCAGCAGCAGGACTTCCCAGCACGCCAGCAGCAGCAGCAACAGCAGCAGCAGCAGCAGCAGCAGCAGCAGCAGCAGCAGCAGCAGCAGCAGCAGCAGCAGCAGCAGCAGCAAGACCAGCAGCAAACAGAAAACCCGCCGGCGGAGGATGAAGGCTTCACTCGCGTGCGGCGAAGAAAGTAAAGACAGCAGCAGCAGCAGCAGCAGCAGCAGCAATCGGTGTCGCCGCTGCACCACGCTCGTGTCTCGTTATTTCTTTTGATGTTCTTAATTTAATTAACTCAATGCTGCAGCAGCAACTGCAGCAGAAACAGCTCCTGCTGCTGCTTTTGCTGCAGCAGCAGAGCTGCTGGTCAGACGCACTCAGAGGGCGGAGACTCATTTGCCCATCTGACACAAGGGGACTGTTCACAGCTAGCTAGCTAGCTAGCTGGCTAGCTAGCCGCCTCAGCTAGCTGCAGCTAGCTAGCTGCAGCTAGCTAGCTGAGGAGCTTAGCGCAGCTAGCTGTAGCTGGTCATGGAGGGCACTGTGGCTGCGAGCTAGCTAGCTGGGGCTGCCACTAACTGCCTAAAAACACAGAAGCCGCCGCTAGCCATCTAGCTAGCTAGCTAGCTAGCTAGCTAGCTAGCTGGCCAGCTGGCTAGCCAGCCAGCTGTTGCCTAGGACAATGGGCATCTCTGGGTCGGCGGCTAGCTAGCCGGCTAGCGAGCCGGCTAGCTAGCCGGTTAGCTAGCCTCACTGGAGCTAGCCAGCTGGCTAGCTGCACACTGCAATTAACTAGCTAGCTCGCTAGCTAGCTAGCTAGCTAGCTGGCTGGGCTTGCCCCAACTAGGAAGTGAGTGTTGGGTCACTTGAAGTTAATTTCAGATTTCATGTCCTCTTGAGGCCTCTCGCTGGGTAGCTAGCTAGCTAGCTAGCTAGCTAGCTGAATGGGTGGCTAGATAGCTAGTTACCGAGTCAGGGACCTAGGCGGCTAGCTAGCTAGCTAGCTAGCTAGCTAGTTGCGTGGCTAACTGGATAGGCAGGCAACTGAGTAGCTAGCTAGCTAGCTGAGTGGCTAGCTATGTTGCTAGCTAGCTAGGCACGTAACTAGGTAGATAGCTAGCTAGCTAGCCAGCTAGCTAGCTAGCCAGCTAGCTTGTCTGAAGGAGGAGCGAGGCCACGCTGGGGGCTGCTTGTCTTTGCTGCTGCTGCTGCTTTTGCTTCTGGAGGCTTTCCTGTAGCTTCATAAAACAAACTTTGTTTCAAAAGTTCAGAAAATAAAATAAATGTAATTTATTAATTTATTTCTGTTTGCCATTTACTACAAAAACAAAAAAAGAAGTCCGCCGGCCTTGGCGGGCTAGACTGCCGCTGCAGCTGCTGGTGCAGCAGCAGCAGCTGCTGCTGCCGCTGCTGCCGCTGCAGCTGCTGGTGCAGCAGCAGCAGGCTGCAGCAGCTCTTGCTGCTCGAGCAGCGGCAAGCTCCTGCTTCGCTGTTTGCTTCTATCATGCATCCCCAGGAGTCGAGGTGGCTGCCTCGCTTGCTGCTGCTGCTGCTGCTGCTGCTGCTGCAGGTGCTGCGGTTGCAGCTGCGCAGCAACGTTGCTGCTGCTCCTGCCGATGCTGTAGCCCTTGCTGCTGCTGCTGCTGTTGCTGCAGCAATGGGGATGGCCAGGCCCACAAAGTGGCACCCGAGTGAGACTTCTGCTGCTTCAAATGCGCCAGCTTTTGCTGCTGCTGCGTTCCCTATAGCAGCAATAGCAGCAGCAGCAGCAGCAGCTGCTGCTGCTGCTGCTGCAAAAGCAGCGTCTCCTCTGCAACTGTGCCCTCTTATGCAGAAGTGGCTGCTGCTCTGCCAGCCAGTATCTGCTGCTGCTGCTGCTGCTGCTGCTGCTGCTCTTCGCGTTGCTGCAGCAGCTCAAGTTCCGCACTCTCTCTCTCTTCCTTCCACCTCACACGCCCCTCCTGCTGCTGCTGCCTCTTCTGCAGGTTGCTGCTGCTGCTGTTGCTGCTGCTGTGTCTTCGTGGCTCGGCCTTTGCAGGCCCTGAAACTGCGGGCTCTTTTACGCTGTTCGCTGATGCAGCTGCTGCTGCTGCTGCCGGGAGCAGCAGCAGCAGCAGCAGCGGGAACAGCAGCAGCACCGTTTCCATACTCCACGCTGCTGCGAGCTGTTGCTGCTGCTGACCGGCGCAGGCCAGAACTCGGCTTGCGATCTGCTGCAGGAGTTGCTGCAGCTGCTGCAGCAGAGCCTTGCTGCTGTCCTGGAAGCAGCAGCACCTGCTGCTGCTGCTGCTGCTGCTGCTGCTGCTGCTGCCCAACAGGCGGCAAAGGGCCCCCAGTCATCATGTAGGGCTGCTGCAGCGGCTGTTCGAGCAGCGGCTGCTGCTGCTGCAGCGGCGGCGGAATCACGCTGCCTCGCCGCTGCAGCAGGACTGGCTGCTGCTGCTGCAGCACACAAGGCTGCTGCTGCTGCTGCTGCTGCCCCGGTGGCACTCGAAGCCGCGGATCCTGCAGCGGCTGCTGCGGCGGTATGAAGCATGGCTGCTGCTGCTGCTGGTGCAGGGGGAATTGCTGCTGCTGCACGTGAGGCAAAAGCAGCAAATCTTGCTGCTGCTGTTGCTGCTGCGCCGGGTAGTGCATCATGAGCTGGCGCTGCACTGGCATCTGCGGCTGCTGCTGCAGTTGCTGCTGCGGTATTTGCTGCTGCGGCTGCTGCTGCAGTGCTTGCGGCGGGTGCTGCTGGAATGGCTGTTGCAGCAGCTGGTGCTGCTGCTGCTCTTCTGTAAAGGGCAGCCCCATGTGCATGCGCCCGAATACTGCTGGCTCCCCACTCGGTTGCTGCAGCTGCTGCTGCAGCTGCTGCTGCAGCGGCTGCTGCAGCGGCGGCTGGAGCGGCTGCTGCAGCGGCTGCTGCAGCGGCTGCTGCAGCAGCTGCTGCTGAGGGCCCATTATGTACCCCTGCTGCGGCATCAAGTGTTGCTGCTGCTGCTGTGGGGTTGAAAACAAATCAGGTGCTGCAGATACTGCTGCAGCGCCGCCTGCTGCTGCAGCTTTTTGGTGTAACAGCTGCTGCTGCTGCTGCAGGAGTTGTTGCTGCTCCTGCGGTGGCTGCTGCAGCCCTGCAGCAGGCGGCTGCGCCGGAAGCTGCTGCTGCTTAGGCAGGAGATGTAACTGCTGCTGCTGCTGCAGCAGCTGATCCTGCATCTGCTGCGACCCTGCGATGGGCTGGGTGTGCTGCTGCTGCTGCTGCTGCTGCAGGGGTGGACCGGCAGCAGCAGCAGCCAAGCTCATGTGCCTCGAGGGAGACTCTCCTTGGTGCAGCAAGCTATGCTGCTGCTGCTGCTGCTGCTGCTGCGGCGGAGGCAGCTGCTGCAGCGATGTGTCTTCCTCTTGAGTAGCAGGCAGATGCGAATAGGGTCTGCGGTCGCTGCTGCCGGAAGTAAACGAAGCAGCCGGCGACGCTGCTGCTGCTGCTGCTGCTGCTGCTGCTGCTGCAGCTGCTGCTGCTACGCTGGCGCTGCGGCTGCTGCCTGCGGGCCTCCGCGAGCCCCTGAAAGCAGCTTTTGCTGCTGCTGCAACACCGGAAGCCTTCCTGCTGCTGACGCTGCCTCCTTGGCGGCTGCTTGCTCCAGCAGCAGCAGCAGCAGCAGCAGTTGCTGCAGCAGCAACTGCGTCCATTGCTTGGCCTTGAGAGCTGCCGCTGCCTTTCGCCGCGGCTGCGGGCGGCAGAGCTGTAGCCGCAGCAGCAGCAGTTGCTGCAGCAGCAGCAGCAGCAGGATCTGCGTCTCCGAGCACACCCAGCTGCAGCAAACGGCGCTGCAGCTGCCGCGCGAGGCCCCCTTCTGCTGCTTCGGGGGCCCCCGAGAAGAAGCAGCAGTTAAGTGCTGCTGACCAAGGAAACTGCTGCTGCAGCAGCAGCAGCCGCTCCTCAACAGCTTCTGCTGCTTTTGACAAAGCCAACACCTTCTCCTTCTGCGCGCTGAGGGCGCTGCCCCAGTCGTCCGTCGTCCAGCTGCTGCTGCTGCTGCTGCTGCTGCTGCTGCTGCTGCTGCTGCTGCTGCTGCCGTCTGCGCAGTTGCTGCTGGAGTTGCTGCAGGGCTGAGAGTTCGGCGTGGCGCCGCCTTTGCTTCCGCCGCAGTCGCTGCCGTTGCTCTCCTCGCCGCCCTGCGGCACAGGCTGCTGCTGCTGCTGCTGCTGCTCGCCTCCAGCAGCAGCAGCTGCAGCAGCAGCAGCAGCAGCAGCAGCAGCTCCAGCTAGGGTCTTGCCTGCATCACTGGCCAGCCAGGAGAGACTAGAAGAAAGGGCATCAAGGGCGACCTCGTTGCCTTTCGTGTAGAGCCACTCTGTATGCTCTGCTGCTGCTGCTGCTGCTGCTGCAGCTGCTGCTGCTGCTGCAGCAGGACTGTCGCCGCGCTGCTGCTGCAGCACTTCCAGCGCCCGCGTTATGCTGCCATAAGGATCAATTTCTGCTCTTTCTTCTCTCACTTTCCAGTAGGCCAGAAACGGCTGCAGCGCCTGCTGCAGCTTCTCCTCGCGAGAGCTGCCTTCTGCTGCTGCTGCTGCTGCTGCTGCTGCTGCTGCTGCTGCTGCTGCGGTCCGCTTGACTTGCCCATCAGGACACACCCAAAGAGACTCCGCCTCGCCGCCGCCCACAACCAGCACGTGCTGGTCCTGCGCAGACAGCACGCTGCTGCTGCTGCTGCTGCTGCTGCCTGCTGCTGTGGTGGCATCTGCTTCGCTCTCCTCTCCGGTCCCCTCTTGCTTTACACATGCAGCAGCAGCAGCAGCAGCAGCAGCAGCAGCAGCAGCAGGCGCGCCGCAGGCGGCAGCCATAACGAGTCTTTCGCGGTCAATTCGCTGCTGCACTTTTGCTGCTGCTGCTGCTTCTGCTGCTGCCCAGGCAGCAGACTGCTGCTGGCAGGCTTCCGCAAGCGCAACAGCTCTTGCTGACGCTGCTGCTGCAGCAGCAGACGGCTGCTGCGGCAGCAGCAGCAGGGCTGCAGCACTATCTCTGCTGTCTCCCCAAGAACAGTTAGGGGCCCCGGTTTGGTCGAGCAGCAGCATCTGCTGCTGCTGCTGCTGCTGCTGCTGGTCTTGCCAGGCACTTGTGTCGACAGTTGCTGCCTCTGGGTCGAGTCCTGCTGCTGCTGCTTCTGCTTCCGCTGCTGCTGCTGCTGCTGCTGCTTCTGCTGCAGCACGCGCCTTAGCCAGCCGCCGCCGCCTTGAGCTTGCACTCATTCCCGGCGGCCTGCCCCCTGGATTAGTTGCTGGCAGCAGCACAGCAGCAGCTGCTGCTGCTGCTGCTTCTGCAGGGCTTAGCGGCAGCCGCGAAGGGGGGCCGTCAGCAGCAGCAGCAGCAGCAGCAGCAGCAGCACCAGGTCCAGCAGAAGAATTAGAACCAACAGATTTGCTGCGGGACTCCCACCTTCCTAGGGCGTTCCTGGCGGGCCCCTTCTGGACTGTTGCTGCTGCTGCTGCTGCTGCTGCTGCTGCTGCTGTTGCTTCTACAGCTGCTGGAGTCAGCGACCCCGGTGATGCTGCTGCTGCAACTGACTTCAAGGCCTTCCGCTGCTGCTGCTGCAGTGGAGACGACTCTGCTGAGCCCTGCAGGGAGAGGTGAAGACTGTCTGCTGCTGGTGCTGCTGCTGCTGCTGCTGCTGCTGCTGCTGCTGGGTGCTGCTGCTGCTGCTGCCGCAGCAGCGCGTCGATTTCAGACACCCGCCAAACCCTGTGAACCCCTTCTTGCGGCTGCTGCTGAAGCAGCAAAGCTTGCTGCTGCAACACAACCTGCTGCTGCTGCAGCTGCGCGGCAGCAGCGGCGCTGCTGCTGGCGCTGTTGCTGTCTTGCGGCTGCTGCTGCTCCTGCTGCGCCTGCGTGGACGTGGATGCTGCACTTGCAGCAACAGCTAATTGCTGCTGCTGCTTTTGGAAGTGCTGCTGCTGCTGCTGCGCAAACTTTAAGCACGCAGCAAGAGAGGCCACAGAGCCGCCAGCAGCGGGAGCAGCAGCAGCAGCAGCAGCAGCAGCAGCAGCAGCAGGAGCAGCAGGGGGAATAATCATGCACATTGTTGCGTCGCAGCCGCTGATCCACCGAACTCTGTAAACTCCACTGCCCTCCTGCTGCTGCTGCTGCTGCTGCTCTGAGTGCTGCTGAGGCGGGTAGCCCGCAGCAGCAGCAGCTGCTGCTGTCAGCTCCTCGACCCACACGCCACTTTCTATAGATCCCTCTGCAG